>NW_027182257.1:18777543-19000843 GCF_029961685.1 Aristolochia californica | reverse complement strand
CAAAAAGTATCTATGATTTTTAAGGATTGTAAACTCTTTTAGTTTTCTATATATTGGGTTTTGTATTCATCTGAAGAGGGGGAGGGGGGGGGGGGGGGGGGGGGGGGGGGGGGGGGGGGGTGTTGACTCCCAAACCATGAGTCATTTCGAATAAAAATTATAGCCGTTACACATCATTAATCGATCAAAACATTTATGATGATGTATGACTGTTAGGTCCACTTTTTGTGAGATAGGCCAAAAGTGGGTTGTTTGGCACTTGTAAATATCCCACCTCTTGTTAACTTGACAATTAAATTTTTCTTCTCTTTGAAATTTTTGGATATTTAGGTCATTTGCATCTCCAACATGTTTCAGGCATACATATCCACCATATTTAAAACATGTTAGGATCAATTAGTCACTTCTAACAAAGATTATAGCCATTACACATCATTAATCGATCAAAATATTTATAATGATCTATGATTATTTGGTCTGCTTTTTGTAACATAGGAAAAAAGTCGGTTGTGTGGCTCTATTAAATATCTTACCGCACGTTAACTGAGAATTTAATTTTTTCTACTCCTTGTAATTTTTGGATCATTTGGTCATTTGTTTCTTCAACATGTTTCAGACATACATATCCACCACATTTAAAACATGTTAGAATCAATTAGAAATCTCTTTCTTATAAAATTCCACCAAGCTATTAGGGGTTCTAGTATTGGAATTTCCCAAACATGGATAACAAAACTTTGGTGTTCATTTTTAGTGCTGAAGTAATTTTCTTATTTTAAATTTATTATAGTTTTCAATTATTTTCTTACATAAACTAAAAATTTTTAATTTTTTTTGTGATCTATTTGCCTTATCTTTTTGTTTATGAGAAAAATGGGAGAATGAAAACTCAAGTTTGGTTTTGAAAAGAAATTGCAATCCAAAATGAAAATGCAAAAATTCTGAGAGAGATAATTCCTAAAAGTATCTGAGATTTTTAAGGATTGTAAACTCTTTTAGTTTTTTATATATTGGGTTTTGCAATCATAGAAAAGGGGGGCGAGGTATTTTTAACTGAGTGTTGACTCCCAAACCCTAAGTCATTCCTAACAAAAATTATAGCCATTGCAAATCATTAATTGATCAAAACATTTACGACGATCTATGATTTTTAGGTCCACTTTTTGTAAAATAGGGGAAAAGTGGGTTGTTTGGCTCAGGTAAATATCCCATCGCACGTTAACTTGAGAATTTAATTTTTTCTGCTCGAAATTTTTGGATCATTATGTCATTTCCATCTTTAACATGTTTGAGGCATGCATATCCACCACATTTAAACGTGTTAGGATCAATTAGAAATTTCTTTGTTATAAAATTCCACCAAGCTATTAGGGGTTGTACTAGTGGAATTTCCTAAATATGGATAACAACACTTTGGTGTTAATTTTTAGAGCGTGAAATAATTTTTGTCACTTAATTTTATTATAGTTTTCAATTTTTTGCATACATAAACTCTAAAATTTGCATTTTGTTGTGATGTATTTGCCTTATCATTTTATTTACGAAAAGAATGCGGAGTGAAAACTAAAGTTTGGATTTTAAAAAAAAATGAACATCCAAAATAGAAGTGCAGAAATGCTGAGAGAGATAAATCCAAAAAGTATATGTGATTTTAAAGGATTGTAAACTCTTTTAGTTTTCTATATATTGGGTTTTGCATTCATCTGAAGAGGGGGAGGGGGGGGGGGGGGGGGGGGGGGGGGGTGTTGACTCCCAAACCATGAGTCATTTCTAATAAAAATTATAGCCGTTACACATCATTAATCGATCAAAACATTTATGATGATCTATGACTGTTAGGTCCGCTTTTTTAAAATAGGCCAAAAGTGGGTTGTTTGGCACTTATAAATATCCCACCTCTTGTTAACTCGACAATTAATTTTTTCTTCTCTTGAAATTTTTGGATATATAGGTCATTTGCATCTTCAACATGTTTCAGGCATGCATGTCCACCATATTTAAACATGTTAGGATCAATTAGTCATTTCTAACAAAGATTATAGCCATTACACATCATTAATCGATCAAAATATTTATAATGATCTAAGATTGTTTTGTCTGCTTTTTGTAACATAGGAAAAAAGTCGGTTGTGTGGCTCTATTAAATATCTTACCGCACGTTAACTTGAGAATTTAATTTTTTCTACTCCTTGTAATTTTGGATCATTTGGTCATTTGCTTCTTCAACATGTTTCAGACATGCATGTCCACCACATTTAAAACATGTTAGAATCAATTAGAAATCTCTTTCTTATAAAATTCTACCAAGCTATTAGGGGTTCTAGTATTGGAATTTCCCAAACATGGATAACAAAACTTTGGTTTTGATTTTTAGTGCTGAAGTAATTTTCTTATCTTACATTTATTATAGTTTTCAATTATTTTCTTACATAAACTAAAAAATTTTAATTTTTTGTGATCTATTTGCCTGATCTTTTTTTTTATGAGAAAAATGGGAGAATGAAAACTCAAGTTTGGATTTGAAAAGAAATTGTACATCCAAAATGAAAATGCACAAATTCTGAGAGAGATAATTCCTAAAAGTATCTGAGATTTTAAGGATTGTAAACTCTTTTAGTTTTTTATATATTGGGTTTGTAATCATAGGAAAAGGGGGGCGAGGTATTTTTAACTGAGTATTGACTCCCAAACCATAAGTCATTCCTAACGAAAATTATAGCCATTGCAAATCATTAATTGATCAAAACATTTACGATCATCTATGATTGTTAGGTCCACTTTTTGTAAAATAGGGGAAAAGTGGGTTGTTTGGCTCAGGTAAATATCCCATCGCACGTTAACTTCAGAATTTAATTTTTTCTGCTCCTTGAAATTTTTGGATCATTATGTCATTTCCATCTTTAACATGTTTCAGGCATGCATATCCACCACATTTAAAACATGTTAGGATCAATTAGAAATTTCTTTGTTATAAAATTCCACCAAGCTATTAGGGGTTGTACTAGTGGAATTTCCTAAATATGGATAACAACACTTTGGTGTTAATTTTTAGAGCGTTAAATAATTTTTGTCACTTAATTTTATGATAGTTTTAAATTTTTTGCATACATAAACTCTAAAATTTGCATTCTTTTGTGATGTATTTGCCTTATCATTTTATTTACGAAAAGAATGGGGAGTGGAAACTAAAGTTTGGATTTTAAAAAAAAATGAACATCCAAAATGGAAGTGCAGAAATGCTGAGAGAGATAAATCCAAAAAGTATCTGTGATTTTTAAGGATTGTAAACTCTTTTAGTTTTCTATATATTGGGTTTTGCATTCATCTGAAGAGGGGGAGGGGGGGGGGGGGGGGGGTGTTGACTCCCAAACCATGAGTCATTTCTAATAAAAATTATAGCCGTTACATATCATTAATCGATCAAAACATTTATGATGATCTATGACTGTTAGGTCCGCTTTTTTTAAAATAGGCCAAAAGTGGGTTGTTTGGCACTTATAAATATCCCACCTCTTGTTAACTCGACAATTAATTTTTTCTTCTCTTTGAAATTTTTGGATATATAGGTCATTTGCATCTTCAACATGTTTCAGGCATGCATGTCCACCATATTTAAAACATGTTAGGATCAATTAGTCATTTCTAACAAAGATTATAGCCATTACACATCATTAATCGATCAAAATATTTATAATGATCTAAGATTGTTTTGTCTGCTTTTTGTAACATAGGAAAAAAGTCGGTTGTGTGGCTCTATTAAATATCTTACCGCACGTTAACTTGAGAATTTAATTTTTTCTACTCCTTGTAATTTTGGATCATTTGGTCATTTGCTTCTTCAACATGTTTCAGACATGCATGTCCACCACATTTAAAACATGTTAGAATCAATTAGAAATCTCTTTCTTATAAAATTCTACCAAGCTATTAGGGGTTCTAGTATTGGAATTTCCCAAACATGGATAACAAAACTTTGGTTTTGATTTTTAGTGCTGAAGTAATTTTCTTATCTTACATTTATTATAGTTTTCAATTATTTTCTTACATAAACTAAAAAATTTTAATTTTTTTGTGATCTATTTGCCTGATCTTTTTTTTTATGAGAAAAATGGGAGAATGAAAACTCAAGTTTGGATTTGAAAAGAAATTGTACATCCAAAATGAAAATGCACAAATTCTGAGAGAGATAATTCCTAAAAGTATCTGAGATTTTTAAGGATTGTAAACTCTTTTAGTTTTTTATATATTGGGTTTGTAATCATAGGAAAAGGGGGGCGAGGTATTTTTAACTGAGTATTGACTCCCAAACCATAAGTCATTCCTAACGAAAATTATAGCCATTGCAAATCATTAATTGATCAAAACATTTACGATCATCTATGATTGTTAGGTCCACTTTTTGTAAAATAGGGGAAAAGTGGGTTGTTTGGCTCAGGTAAATATCCCATCGCACGTTAACTTCAGAATTTAATTTTTTCTGCTCCTTGAAATTTTTGGATCATTATGTCATTTCCATCTTTAACATGTTTCAGGCATGCATATCCACCACATTTAAAACATGTTAGGATCAATTAGAAATTTCTTTGTTATAAAATTCCACCAAGCTATTAGGGGTTGTACTAGTGGAATTTCCTAAATATGGATAACAACACTTTGGTGTTAATTTTTAGAGCGTTAAATAATTTTTGTCACTTAATTTTATGATAGTTTTAAATTTTTTGCATACATAAACTCTAAAATTTGCATTCTTTTGTGATGTATTTGCCTTATCATTTTATTTACGAAAAGAATGGGGAGTGGAAACTAAAGTTTGGATTTTAAAAAAAAAATGAACATCCAAAATGGAAGTGCAGAAATGCTGAGAGAGATAAATCCAAAAAGTATCTGTGATTTTTAAGGATTGTAAACTCTTTTAGTTTTCTATATATTGGGTTTTGCATTCATCTGAAGAGGGGGAGGGGGGGGGGGGGGGGGGGGGGGGGTGTTGACTCCCAAACCATGAGTCATTTCTAATAAAAATTATAGCCGTTACATATCATTAATCGATCAAAACATTTATGATGATCTATGACTGTTAGGTCCGTTTTTTTTAAAATAGGCCAAAAGTGGGTTGTTTGGCACTTATAAATATCCCACCTCTTGTTAACTCGACAATTAATTTTTTCTTCTCTTTGAAATTTTTGGATATATAGGTCATTTGCATCTTCAACATGTTTCAGGCATGCATGTCCACCATATTTAAAACATGTTAGGATCAATTAGTCATTTCTAACAAAGATTATAGCCATTACACATCATTAATCGATCAAAATATTTATAATGATCTAAGATTGTTTTGTCTGCTTTTTGTAACATAGGAAAAAAGTCGGTTGTGTGGCTCTATTAAATATCTTACCGCACGTTAACTTGAGAATTTAATTTTTTCTACTCCTTGTAATTTTGGATCATTTGGTCATTTGCTTCTTCAACATGTTTCAGACATGCATGTCCACCACATTTAAAACATGTTAGAATCAATTAGAAATCTCTTTCTTATAAAATTCTACCAAGCTATTAGGGGTTCTAGTATTGGAATTTCCCAAACATGGATAACAAAACTTTGGTTTTGATTTTTAGTGCTGAAGTAATTTTCTTATCTTACATTTATTATAGTTTTCAATTATTTTCGTACATAAACTAAAAAATTTTAATTTTTTTGTGATCTATTTGCCTGATCTTTTTTTTTATGAGAAAAATGGGAGAATGAAAACTCAAGTTTGGATTTGAAAAGAAATTGTACATCCAAAATGAAAATGCACAAATTCTGAGAGAGATAATTCCTAAAAGTATCTGAGATTTTTAAGGATTGTAAACTCTTTTAGTTTTTTATATATTGGGTTTGTAATCATAGGAAAAGGGGGGCGAGGTATTTTTAACTGAGTATTGACTCCCAAACCATAAGTCATTCCTAACGAAAATTATAGCCATTGCAAATCATTAATTGATCAAAACATTTACGATCATCTATGATTGTTAGGTCCACTTTTTGTAAAATAGGGGAAAAGTGGGTTGTTTGGCTCAGGTAAATATCCCATCGCACGTTAACTTCAGAATTTAATTTTTTCTGCTCCTTGAAATTTTTGGATCATTATGTCATTTCCATCTTTAACATGTTTCAGGCATGCATATCCACCACATTTAAAACATGTTAGGATCAATTAGAAATTTCTTTGTTATAAAATTCCACCAAGCTATTAGGGGTTGTACTAGTGGAATTTCCTAAATATGGATAACAACACTTTGGTGTTAATTTTTAGAGCGTTAAATAATTTTTGTCACTTAATTTTATGATAGTTTTAAATTTTTTGCATACATAAACTCTAAAATTTGCATTCTTTTGTGATGTATTTGCCTTATCATTTTATTTACGAAAAGAATGGGGAGTGGAAACTAAAGTTTGGATTTTAAAAAAAAAATGAACATCCAAAATGGAAGTGCAGAAATGCTGAGAGAGATAAATCCAAAAAGTATCTGTGATTTTTAAGGATTGTAAACTCTTTTAGTTTTCTATATATTGGGTTTTGCATTCATCTGAAGAGGGGGAGCGGGGGGGGGGTGTTGACTCCCAAACCATGAGTCATTTCTAATAAAAATTATAGCCGTTACATATCATTAATCGATCAAAACATTTATGATGATCTATGATTGTTAGGACCGCTTTTTGTAAAATAGGCCAAAAGTGGGTTGTTTGGCACTTGTAAATATCCCACCATTTGTTAACTTGACAATTAATTTTTTCTTCTCTTTGAAATTTTTGGATATTTAGGTCATTTGAATCTTCAATATGTTTCAGGCATGCATATCCACCATATTTAAAACATGTTAGGATCAGTTAGTCTCTTTCTTATAAAGTTGCACTAACCTATCAGGGGTTGTACTAGTGGAATTTTCCAAACATAGATAAGAAAACTTTAGTGTTCATTTTTAGTGCGTGAATTAATTTTTTTCTCTACATTTATTATAGTTTTGAATTTTTTATTTTCTTATACTCTTAAATTTTTCTTTTGTTGTGATTTTTTGCCTTAAATTTTTGTTAAAGAGAAAAATGGGAGAGTGAAAACTCAAGTTTGGATTTGAAAAAAAATTGAACATCCAAAATGGAAATGCACAAGTTGTGAGAAAGATAATTCCAAAAAGTATTTGTGTTTTGAAAGGATTGTAAACTCTTTTAGTTTTTTATATATTGGGATTTGCAATCATCAGAAGAGGTGGGTGGGTTGGTGGGGGGGGGGGGGGGGGGGGGGGGGGGGGGGGGGGGGGGGGGGGTGTGTGCTAGGAATTTTTAACTTGAGAGTTTAACTTTTTCTACTCCTTGAAATTTATGGATCATTAGGTCATTTGCATCTTCAACATGTTTCAGGCATGCATATCCACCACATTTAAAACATGTTAGGGTCAATTAGAAATCTCTTTCCTATAAAATTCCACCAAGCAATTAGGGGTTGTACTTGTGCAATTTCACATACATGGATAACAAAACTTTGGTGATCTTTTTTAGTGCATGAACTAATTTTGTTCACTTACATTTATTATAGTTTTCAATATTTTGCAATCATAAACTCTAAAATTTCATTTTGTGGTGATCAATTTGCCTTATCTTTTTGTTAACGAGAAAGATTGGAGACTAAAAACTCAAGTTTGGATTTGAAAAAAATTGAACATTCAAAATGGAAATGCACAAATTCTAAGAATGATAATTACAAAAAGTATCTTGATTTTTTAGGAATATAAACTCTTTTAGGTTTTTATATATTGGGTTTTGCAATCATTGGAAGAGGGGGGCGAGACACTTTTAACTGAGTGTTGACTGCATAACCATAGGTCATTTCTAGCAAAAATTATAGCTATTACACATCATTAATCGATCAAAACATTTAGGATGATCTAGGTCCGGTTTTTGTAAAATATGAAAAAAGTGGGTTGTTTGGCTAAGGTAAATATACCACCTCACGTTAACTTGAGAATTTAGTTTTTCTACTCCTAGAAATTTTTTGATCTTTAGGTCGTTTTCATCATCAGTATGTTTATGGCATGTTTATCCACCACATTTAAAACATGTTAGGATCAATTAGAAATCTCTTTCTTATAAAATTCTGGCTAGCTATTAGGGGTGGTTATACTAGTGGAATTTCGCAAACATGGATAACAAAACTTTGGTGTTCATTTTTAGTGCATGAAATAATTTTCTTCACTTACGTTTATTATAGTTTTCAATTTTTTGCGTACATAAACTCTAAAGTTTTCATTTTGTTGTCATCTATTTACCTTATCTTTTTGTTTACGAGAAAAATGGAGTGTGAAAAGTCAAGTTTGGATTTAAAATAAATTGAACATCCAAAATGGAAATGCACAAATTTTGAGAGAGATAATTCCAAAAAGTATATGATTGCAAAACCCCATCGGAAGAGGGGGGCGACGCATTTTTAATTGAGTGTTGACTCCCAAACCATAAGTCATTTCTAACATAAATTATAGCCGTTACACATCATTAATTGATCAAAACATTTACGATGATCTATGATTGTTAGGTCCGCTTTGTGTTAAATAGGCAAAAAGTGGGTTGTTTGGCTATGGTAAATATCCAACCGCACGTTAACTTGAGAATTTAATTTTTTTCTCCTCCTTGAAGTTTTTTTATGTTTAGGTCATTTGCATCTTCATCATGTTTTAGTCATGCATATCTACCACATTTAAAACATGTTAGGATCAATTAGAAACCCTTTCTTATAAAATTTCAACAAGCTATTAGGGGTTGTACAAGTGGAATTTCCCAAACATGGATAACAAAACTTTTGTGTTCATTTTTAGTGCGTGAAATAATTTTCTTCGCTTAAAATTATTTTGGTTTTCAATTTTTTTCCATACATAAACTGTAAAATTTTCATTTTGTTGTGATCTATTTGCCTTATCTTTTTGTTTACGAGAAAAACGGGAGTGTGAAAACTCTAGTTTGGATTTGAAAAAAAAAATTGATAATCCAAATGTTATTGCACAAATGCTTAGAGAGATAATCCCAAAAAGTATCTTTGATTTTTGAGGATTGAAAACTCTTTTAGTTTTTTATATATGGGGTTATGAAATCATTGGAAGAGAGGGGAGAGGGGGGAGGGGGGGAGGCGCGATGCATTGTTAACTGAGTGTTGACTCCCAAACCATAAGTCATTTTTAACAAAAATTATAGCCGTTACACATCATTAATCAATCCAAACATTTATGATGATTTATGATTGTTAGGTCCGCTTTTTTTAAAATAGGCAAAAAGTCGGTTGTTTGGCTCTGGTAAATATCCCACTGCACGTTAACTTGAGAATTTAATTTTTTCTACACCTTGAAATTTTTGTATCATTAGGTCATTTGCATCTTCAACATGTTTCAGGCATGCATATGCACAACATTTAAAACATGTTAGGGTCAACTAGAAATTGTCTCTAATAAAATTCCACCAAGCTATTAGGGGTTGTACTGGTGGAATTTCGCAAATATGGATAACAAAACTTTGGTGTTCATTTTTAGTGTGTGAAATAATTTTCTTCAATTAAATTTATTATAATTTCCCATACTCTAAAATTTTCTTTTTGTTGTGATCTGTTTGCCTTTCCTTTTTGTTTACGAGAAAATGGGAGAGTGAAAACTCAAGTTTCGATTTGAAAAAAAATTGACATATCATAATAGAAATGCACAAATGCTGAGAGAAATAATTCCAAAAAGTATTTGTGATTTTTACGGATTGTAAACTCTTTTAGCTTTTTATATCTAGGGTTTTGCAATCATCGGAAGAGGCAGGGGGGGTGGGGGGGGGGGGGGGGAGCAAGGCATTTTTAATTGAGTGTTGACTCCCAAACCATAGGTCATTTCTAACAAAAATTATAGTCGTTACACATTATTAATCGATCAAAACATTTATGATGATCAATGATTGTTAGGTCCGCTATTTGTAAAATAGGCAAAAAGTTGGTTGTTTAGCTCTGGTAAATATCCCTACGCTCGTTAACCTGAGAATATAATTTTTTCTACTCCTTAAATTTTTTTTATCTTTAGGTCATTTGCATCTTCAACATGTTTCAGGCATGCATATCTACCACATTTAAAACATGTAAGGATCAATTAGAAATCTCTTTCTTATAAAATTCCAGCAAGCTATTAGGGTTGTACTAGTGCAATTTCCCAAACATGGATAACAAAACTTTGGTGTTCATTTTTAGTGCGTAAATTAATTTTCTTCACATACATTTATTATAGTTTTCCATTTTTTGGATTTGAAAAGAAATTGAACATCCAAAATGGAAATGCACAAATGCTAAGAGAGATAAATTCCAAAAAGTATTTGTGGGTTTTTAGGATTTTAAACTCTTTTAGTTTTTTATATATTGGGTTTTGCAATCATCGGAAGAGGGGGCAAGACAATTTAATTGAGTGTTGACTGCCAAAAACATAAGTCATTTCTAAAAAAAATTATAGTCGTTACACATCATTAATCGATCAAAACATTTATGATGATCTATGATTGTTAGGTCAGCTTTTTGTTTAAATAGGCAAAAGTGGGTTGTTTGGCTCTGATAATATCCCACCGGCTCGTTAACTTGAGAATTTATTTTTTTCTACTCCATGTAACTTTTTGATCTTTAGTCATTTGCATCTTCAACATGTTTCAGGCATGCATATCTACCACATTTTAAAACATGTTAGGATCAATTAGAAATCTCTTTCTTACAAAATTCCAGCATGCTATTAGGGGTTGTACTAGTGGAATTTCACAAACATGGATAACAAAACTTTGGTGTGCATTTTTAGTGCGTGAAATAATTTTATTCACTAACATTTCTTATAGTTTTCAACTTTCATACATATACTCTAAAGTTTTCCTTTTGTTGTGATTATTTTCCATATCTTTTTGTTTCTGAGAAAAATGGTAGAGTGAAAACTCAAGTTTGGATTTGAAAAAAAATTGAACATCCAAAATGGAAATGCACAAATCCTGAGAGAGATAATTCCAAAAAGAATCTGTGATTTTAAAGGATTTTAAAATCTTTTAGTTTTTTATATATTGGGTTTCACAATCATCAGAAGAGGGGGGGGGGGGGGGCGAGGCGTTTTTAGCTGAGGCGTTTTTAGCTGAGTGTTGACTCTCCAACATAAGTCATTTTGTACAAAAAGTATAGTCGTTACACAATTATTAATCGATCAAACATTTATGATGATCTATGATTGTTAGGTCCGCTTTTGGTAAAATAGGCCAAAAGTGGGTTGTTTGGCTCAGGTAATATCCCAATGCACATTAACTTGAGAATTTAATTTTTTCTACTCCTTGAAGATGTTGGATCATTAGGTCATTTACAACTTCAACATGTTTCAGACATGCATATCCACCACGTTTAAACATGTTAGGATCAATTAGAAATCTCTTTCTTATAAAATTCCACCAAGCTCTTGGGGTTGTACTAGTGGAATTTCCCAGACTTGGATAACAAAACTTTGGTGTACATTTTTAGTGCGTGAAATAATTTCCTTCACTTACATTAATTATTGTTTTCAATTTTTTGCATACATAAACTCTAAAATTTTCATTTTGTTGTGATCTATTTGCCGTATCTTTTTGTTTATGAAAAAAATGGCATAGTGAAACTCAAGTTTGGATTTTAAAAAAATTGAACATCCAAAAAGGAAATGCACAAATTCTGAGAGAGGTAATTCCAAAAAGTATCTGTGATTTTTAAAAAGTGTAAACTCTTTTAGTTTTTTATATATTGGGCTTTGCAATCATCGATGGACAGAGAGGAGGAAAGAGGGGTGGGGAGCGCTTTTAATTGAGTGTTGACTCCCTAACCATAAGTCATTTCTAAAAAAAATTATAGTCGTAACACATCATTAATCGATCAAAATATTTACGATGATCTATGATTGTTAGGTCCGCTTTTTTAAAAATAGGCAAAAATTGGGTTGCACGTTAACTTGAGAATTTTTTTTTTCTACTCCTTGGAATTTTTTGATCATTAGCTTATTTGCATCTTCAACATGTTTTTGGCATGCATGTCCACCACATTTAAAACATGTTAGGATCACTTATTAATCTCTTTCTCATAAAATTCCACCAAGCTATTAGGGATTGTACTAGTCGAATTTCCCAAACATGGATAACAAAACTTTGTTGTTCATTTTTAGTGAGTGAAATAATTTTCTTCACTTACATTTATTATAGTTTTCAATTTTTTTTGCATACATAAACTATAAAATGTTCATTTTTTTTTATCTATTTGCTTTATCTTTTAGTTTATGAGAAATATGGGAGAGTCCAAACTCAAGTTTGGATTTGAAAAAAAAATTGAACATCCAAAATGGAAATGCACAAATGCTGAGAGAGATAATTCCAAAAAGTATCTATGATTTTTAAGGATTGTAAATTGTTTTATTTTTTTATATATTGGGTTTTGCAATCTTCGGAAGAGGGGGGCGAGGCATTTTTAACTGAGTGTTGACTCCCAAACCATAGTCATTTCTAACAAAAAATTATAGCCATTACATATCATTAATCGATCAAAACATTTTTTATGATCTATGATTGTTAGGTTCCTTTTTTTAAAATAGGCAAAAAATAGGTTTTTATGGCTCTGGGAAATATCCCACCACACGTTAACTAGAGAATTTAATTTTTTCTACTCTTTGAAATTTTTGGATCATTAAGTCATTTGCATCTTCAACATGTTTCAGGCATGCATATCCACCACATTTAAAACATATTAGGATCAATTAGAAATCTCTTTCTTATAAAATTCCACCAAGCTATTAGGGGTTGTACTAGTGGAATTTCCCAAACATGGATAACAAAACTTTGGTGCTCATTTTTAGTGCATGAAATAATTTTCTTCACTTACATTTCTTGTAGTTTTCAATTTTTTACATAAATAAACTCTACAATTTTCATTTTGTTGTGATCTATTTTGCCTCATCTTTTTGTTTACGAGAAAAATGGGAGACTGAAAAGTCAAGTTTGGATTTGAAAATAAAATAAAATGTCAAAATGGAAATGAAAAAATGCTGAGAGGGATAATTCCAAAATGTATCTGTGATTTTTAAGGATGATAAACTCTTTTAGTTTTTTATATATTAGGTTATGCAATCATTGTAAAAGGGGGGCGGGGCATTTTTAACTGAGTGTTGACTCCAAAACCATAAGTCATTTGCTACCAAAAATTATAGCCCTTACACATTATTAATCGATCAAAACATTTATGATGATCTATGATTGTTAGGCCAGCTTTTTTGCAAAATTGGCAAAAATGGGTTATTGGGTCTGGTGAATATCTCACTGCACGATAATTGAGAATTTAATTTTTTCTTCTCCTTGAAATTTTGTATCATTAGGTAATTTGCATCTTCAACATGTTTCAGGTATGCATATCCATCACATTTAAAACTGTTAGGATCAATTCGAAATCTCTTTCTTGTAAATTCCGCAAAGCAATATGGGGTTGTACTTGTGGAATTTCCCAAACAAGGATAACAAAACTTTAGTGCTCATTTTAAGTGCGTGAAATAGTTTTCTTCACTAACATTTATTATAGTTTTCCATATTTTGCATACATAAACTCTAAAATTTTCATTTTGTTGTGATCTATTTGCCTTATCTTTTTGTTTACGAGAAAAAAGGTAAAGTGAAAACTCAAGTTTGGATTTGAAAAAAAATTGAACATCCAAAATGGAAATGCACAAATGCTGAGAGAGATAATTCAATACTGTATATGCGATTGTTAAGGATTATAAACTCTTTTAGTTTTTTATATATTAGGTTTTGCAATCATCGGAAAAGGGGGGGCGAGGCATATTTCACTGAGTGCTGACTCCCAAATCGTAAGTCATTTCTAACAAAATTATAGCTGTTACACATCATTAATCGATCAAAAAATTTACACTAACTATGATAGTTAGGTCAAAATTTTTTAAAATAGGCAAAAGGGGTTGGTTGACTTTAGTAAATATCCCACCGGATTTTAATTTGAGATTTAATTTTTCTTCATCTTGAAATTTTTGGATCATTAGGTCATTTGCATCTTCAACATGTTTTTAGGCATGCATATCCACCACATTTAAAACATGTTAGGATCAATTAGAAATATTTTTCTCATAAAATTTCACCAAGCAATTAGGGGTTGTACTAGTGGAATTTCCAAACATGGATAACAAAAATTTGGTGTTCATTTTTAGTTCGTGAAATATCACTTACATTTATTATAGTCTTCACCGTTTTGCATACATAAACTCTAAAATATTTCATTTTGTTGTGATCTATTTGCCTTATCTTTTTGTTTGCGAGAAAAATGGGAGAGGGCAAACTCAAGTTTGGATTTGAAAAAAAATTGAACATCCAAAATGGAAATGCACAAATGTTGAGAGAGAAAATTCCAAAAAGTATCTATGATTTTTAAAGATTGTAAACTCTTTTAGTTTTTTATATATTGGGTTTTGCAATCCTCGGAAAGAGGGGGAAGGGGGTGTGGCATTTTTTACTGAGTGGTGACTCCCAAACCATAAGTCATTTCTCACAAAAGTTATAGCTATTACACATCATTAACCGATCAAAACATATACGGTGATCTAAGACTGTTAGGTCCGCTTTTTGTAAAATTGACAAAAAAAAAGGTTGTATGGCTCTGGTAAATATCCCACCACACGTTAACTTGAGAATTTAATTGTTTTTACTCCTTAAAATTTTTTGGATCATTATGTCATTGCATCTTCTACATGTTTCAGGCATTCATATCCACCACATTTAAAACATGTTAGGATCAATTAGAAATCTCTTTCTTACAAAATTCCACCATGCTATTAGGGGTTGTACTAGTGGAATTCCCCGAACATGGATAAAAAAACTTTTGGTGTTCATTTTAAGTGCGTTAAATAATTATCTTCACTTAAATTTATTATGGTTATAAATTTTTTTCAAACATAAACTCTAAAATTTTCCTTTTTTTGTGATTTATTTGCCTTGTCTTTTTGTTTACGAGAAAAATGGGAGAGTGAAAACTCAAATTTTGATTTGAAAAAAAAATTGAACATCCAAATGGAAATGCAAAAATGCTGAGAGATATAATTCTGAAAAGTATCTGTGATTATTAAGGTTTGTAAACTCGTTTAGTTTTTTTATATATTGGGTTTTGCTATCATCGGAAGACTGCAGGGGGGGGGGGTGTTGGACGAGGTTTTTTTTTACTGAGTGTTGACTCCCAAACCATAAGTCATTTCCTACAAAAATTATAGCCGTTACACATCCTTAATCGATCAAACATTTACGATGATCTATGATTGTTAGATCCGCTTTTTGTAAAATTTTCAAAAAGTGAGTTTTTGGCTCTGGTAAATTATCCCACCGCACGTTAACTTGACAATTAAATTTTTTCTACTCCTTGAAATTTTTGGATCATTAGCTCATTTGCATCTTCAACATGTTTCAGGCATGCATATCCACCACATTTAAAACAATTTAGGATCATTCAGAAATCTCTTTCTGATAAAATTCCACCAAGCTATTAGGGATTGTACTAGTGGAATTTCCCAAACATGGATAACAAAACTTTGGTGTTCATTTTTAGTGAAAATAATTTTCTTCACTTACATTTAATCAATTTTAAAATTTTTTGCATACGTAAACTCTAAAATTTTCATTTTGTTGTGATCTATTTGTCTTATCTTTTTGTTTATGAGAAAAATTGGAGCTTGAAAACTGAAGTTTGAATTTGAAAAAAATTGAACATCTAAAATGGAAATGCACAAATGCTGAGAGAGATAATTCCAAAAAAGTATCTGTGATTTTTATGGATTGTAAACTCTTTTTAGTTTTTTATATATTGGGTTTTTCAATCATCGAAGAAGGGAAAGAGGGGGGGGGGGGGGGGGGGGGGGGGGGGGATGGGGAAGGAGGGGCGAGGAATTTTAACTGAGTGTTGACTCCCAAACCATGATTCATTTCCTACAAAAATGATAGCCATTACACATCATTAATCAATCAAAACATTTACGATGATCTATGATTGTTAGGGTCCGCATTTTGTAAAATTGGCAAAAAGTGGGTTGTTAGCTTCTAGTATATATCCCACCGCACGTTAACTTGAAAATTTAATTTTTTCTACTCGTTGAAATTTGTGGATCATTAGGTCATTTGCATCTTCAACATGTTTTAGGCATGCATATCCACCACATTTAAAACATGTTAGGATCAATTAGAAATATTTTTCTCATAAAATTTCACCAAGCAATTAGGGGTTGTACTAGTGGAATTTCCCAATACATGGGATAACAAAAAATTTGGTGTTCATTTTTAGTTCGTGAAATATCACTTACATTTATTATAGTCTTCACCGTTTTGGCATACATAAACTCTAAAATTTCATTTTGTTGTGATCTTTTGCCTTATCTTTTTGTTTGCCGAGAAAAATGGGAGAGGGCAAACTCAGTTTGGATTTGAAAAAAAATTGAACATCCAAAATGGAAATGCACAAATGTTGAGAGAGAAAATTCCAAAAAGTATCTATGATTTTTAAAGATTGTAAACTCTTTTAGTTTTTTATATATTGGGTTTTGCAATCATCGAAAGAGGGGGGAGGGGGGTGTGGCATTTTTTACTGAGTGGTGACTCCCAAACCTAAGTCATTTCTCACAAAAGTTATAGCTATTACACATCATTAACCGATCAAAACATATACGGTGATCTAGACTGTTAGGTCCGCTTTTTGTAAAATTGACAAAAAAAAGGTTGTATGGCTCTGGTAAATATCCCACCACACGTTAACTTGAGAATTTAATGTTTTTACTCCTTAAAATTTTTTGGATCATTATGTCATTTGCATCTTCTACATGTTTCAGGCATTCATATCCACCACATTTAAAACATGTTAGGATCAATTAGAAATCTCTTTCTTACAAAATTCCACCATGCTATTAGGGGTTGTACTAGTGGAATTCCGAACATGATAAAAAACTTTGGTGTTCATTTTAAGTGCGTTAAATAATTATCTTCACTTAAATTTATTATGGTTATAAATTTTTTTTCAAACATAAACTCTAAAATTTTCCTTTTTTTGTGATTTATTTGCCTTGTCTTTTGTTTACGAGAAAAATGGGAGAGTGAAAACTCAAATTTTGATTTGAAAAAAAAATTGAACATCCAAAATGGAAATGCAAAAATGCTGAGAGATATAATTCTGAAAAGTATCTGTGATTATTAAGGTTTGTAAACTCGTTTAGTTTTTTATATATTGGGTTTTGCTATCATCGGAAGACTGCAGGGGGGGGGGGGGTGTTGGACGAGGTTTTTTTTTACTGAGTGTTGACTCCCAAACCATAGTCATTTCCTACAAAAATTATAGCCGTTACACATCCTTAATCGATCAAAACATTTACGATGATCTATGATTGTTAGATCCGCTTTTTGTAAAATTTTCCAAAAAGTGAGTTTTTGGCTCTGGTAAATATCCCACCACACGTTAACTTGACAATTAAATTTTTTCTACTCCTTGAAATTTTTGGATCATTAGCTCATTTGCATCTTCAACATGTTTCAGGCATGCATATCCACCACATTTAAAACAATTTAGTATCAATCAGAAATCTCTTTCTGATAAAATTCCACCAAGCTATTAGGGATTGTACTAGTGGAATTTCCCAAACATGGATAACAAAACTTTGGTGTTCATTTTTAGTGAAATAATTTTCTTCACTTACATTTAATCAATTTAAAATTTTTTGCATACGTAAACTCTAAAATTTTCATTTTGTTGTGATCTATTTGTCTTATCTTTTTGTTTATGAGAAAAATTGGAGCTTGAAAACTGAAGTTTTGAATTTGAAAAAAATTGAACATCTAAAATGGAAATGCACAAATGCTGAGAGAGATAATTCCAAAAAGTATCTGTGATTTTTAAGGATTGTAAACTCTTTTAGTTTTTTATATATTGGGTTTTTTCAATCATCGGAAGAAGGGGAAAGAGGGGGGGGGGGGGGGGGGAGGGGGGTTGAGGGAAGGAGGGGCGAGGAATTTTTAACTGAGTGTTGACTCCCAAACCATGATTCATTTCCTACAAAAATGATAGCCATTACACATCATTAATCAATCAAAACATTTACGATGATCTATGATTGTTAGGTCCGCATTTTGTAAAATTGGCAAAAAGTGGGTTGTTAGCTTCTAGTAAATATCCCACCGCACGTTAACTTGAAAATTTAATTTTTTCTACTCGTTGAAGATTTGTGGATCATTAGGTCAAGTGCATCTTGTACATGTTTCAGACAAGCATATCCACCACATTTAAAACATGTTAGGATCAATTAGAAATCTCTTTCTCATAAAATTTCAGCAAACCATTAGGGGTTGTACTAGTGGAATTTCCCAAACAATGGATAACAAAACTTTGGTGTTCATTTTTATTGTGTGAAATAATTTTCTTCACTTACATTTATTATAATTATAAATTTTTTTGCAAACATAAACTCTAAAATTTTCATTTTGTTGTGATTTATTTGCCTTATCTTTTTGTTTACGGGGAAAAATGGGAGAGTGAAAACTCAAGTTTGGATTTGAAAAAAAATTCAACATCCAAAATGGAAATGCACAAATACTAATAGATATAATTCTGAAAAGTATTTTTGATTATTAAGGATTGTAAACTCTTTTAGTTTTTTATATATTGGGTTCGCAATCATAGGAAGACGAAGGGGGAGGGAGGTCTTTGTTTAACTTAGTGTTGACTCCTAAACCATAGTCATTTCCAACAAAAATTATAGCCGTTACACATCATTAATAGATCAAAACATTTGTGATGATCTATGATTGTTAGGTCCGCTTTTTGTAAAATTTGTAAAAAGTGAGTTTTTTGCTCTGTTAAATATCCCATCACACGTTAACTTGAAAATTTAATTTTTTCTATTGGTAGAAATTTTAGGATCATTAGGTTATTTTCATCTCAACATATTTTAGGCAGGCATATCCACGACATTTAAAACATGTTAGGATCAATTAGAAATCTTTCTTATAAAATTCCACCAAGCTATTAGGGCTTGTACTAGTGGAATTTCACAAACATGGATAACAAAACTTTGGTGTTCATTTATAGTGGGTGAAATAATTTTCTTCACTTACATTTATTCTATTTTTCAATTTTTTTGCATACCTAAACTCTAAAATATTCATTTTGTTGTGATCTACTTGCCTTAACTTTTTGTTTACGAGAAAAATGGGAGAGTGAAAA
Source organism: Aristolochia californica (assembly GCF_029961685.1). Taxonomy (NCBI): domain Eukaryota; kingdom Viridiplantae; phylum Streptophyta; class Magnoliopsida; order Piperales; family Aristolochiaceae; genus Aristolochia; species Aristolochia californica. The sequence continues at coordinate 18,981,569 of NW_027182257.1, read as the reverse complement.
CTCAAGTTTGGATTTGAAAAAAATTGAACATCCAAAATGGAAATGCACAAATGCTGAAAGAGATAATTCCAAAAAGTATCTGTGATTTTTAAGGATTGTAAACTCTTTTAGTTTTTTATATATTGGGTTTTGGAATAATCGGAAGAGGGGGGCAAGGAATTTTTAACTGAGTGTTGACTCCCAAACCATAAGTCATTTCTAACAAAAATGATAGCCGTTACACAACATTAATCGATCAAAACATTTATGGTGATCTATGATTGTTAGGTCCACTTTTTTAAAAATAAGCAAAAAATAGGGTTTTATGGCTTTGGTAAATATCCCACCACACATTAACTTGAGAATTTAATTTTTTCTACTCAAATTTTGGATGATTAGGTCATTTGCATCTTGTACATGTTTCAGGCATGCTTATCCACCACATTTAAAAGATATTAGGATCAATTAGAAATTTCAATCTTATAAAATTCCACCAAGCTATTAGGGGTTGTACTAGTGGAATTTCCCAAACATAGATAACAAAACTTTGGTGTACATTTTTAGTGCGTGAAATAATTTTATTCACTTACATTTATTAACGTTTTCTACTTTTTGCATACATACACTCTACAATTTTCATTTTGTTGTGATCTATTTGGTTTATCTTTTTGTTTATGAGAAAAATGGGAGAGTGAAAACTCAAGTTTGTATTTGAAAAAAAAATTAACATCCAAAATGTAAATGCACAAATGCTGAGAGAGATAATTCCAAAAATTATATGTGATTTTTAAGGATTGTAAACTCTTTTAGTTTTTTATATATTCGGTTTTGCAATCATCGGAAGAGGGGGGGGGAGGCATTTTTAACTAAGTGTTGACTCCCAAACCATAAATCATTTCTAACAAAAATTATAGTTGTTACACATCATTAATCATTCAAAACATTTACAATGATCTATGATTGTTATGTCTGCTTTTTTAAAATACGCAAAAAGTGGGTTGTTCGTCTCTGGTAAATATCTACTACACGTTAACTTGAGAAGTTCATTTTTCTACTCGAAATTTTGGGATCATTAGGTCATTTGCATCTTCAACATGTTTCAGGCATGCATATCCACCACATTTAAAACATGTTTGGTTCAATTAGAAATATCATTTTTATAAAAGACCATCAAGCTATTAGGGGTTGTACTAGTGCAATTTCCCAAAAATGGATAACAATACTTTGGCATTCATCTTTAGGGCTTGAAATAATTTTCTTCACTTACATTTATTATAGTTTTTAATTTTTTTAGACACATAAACTCTAAATTTTCATTTTTTTGTGATCTATTTGCCTTATCTTTTTGTTTACTAGAAAAAAGGGAGAGTGAAAACTCGAGTTTGGATTTGAAAAAAAATTGAACATCCAAAAAAGAAATGCACAAATTCTGAGAGAGATAATTCCAAAATGTATCTGTCATTTTTAAGGATTGTAAACTCTTTTAGTTTTTTATATATTGGGTTGTGCAATCATTGGAAGTGGGGGGTGAGGTATTTTTAAATGAGAGTTGACTCCCAAACCATAAGTCATTTCTTACAAAAATTATGGCCGTTACACATCATTAATTGATCAAAACATTTACGATAATCTATGATTCTTAGGTCCGCCTTTTGTAAAATAGGCTACAATTGAATTGTTTGGCTCTTGTAAATATCCCACCGCACATTAACTTAAGAATTTAATTTTTTCTACTAGAAATTTTTTGGATCATTAAGTCATTTGCATCTTCAACATGTTTCAGGCAAGCATATCCACCACATTTAAAACATGTTAGGAATAATTAGAAATCTCTTTCTTTAAAAATTCCACTAAGCTATTAAGTGTTGTACTAGTGGAATTTCCCAAGCATGGATAAAAAACCTTCGGTGTTCATTTTTAGTGCATGAAATAATTTTCTTCACCTACATTTATTATAATTTTCAATTTTTTTGCATACATAAACTCGTAAATTTTCATTATTTTGTGATCTATTTGCCTTATCTTTTTGTTTAGGAGAAAAATGGGAGAGCGAAAACTCAAGTTTGGATTTGAAAAAATACTTGAACATCCAAAAAAGAAATTTACAAATGCTGAGAGAGATAATTCCAAAAACTATCTCGGATTTTTAAGGATTGTAAACTCTTTTAGTTTTTTATATATTGGGTTTTGCAATCATCGGAAGTGGAAGGAGGGGCGAGGCATTTTTAACTGAGTGGTTACTCCCTAACCATGAGTCATTTCCAACAAAAAATATAGCATTTACACATCATTAATCGATCAAAACATTGACAATGATCTATGATTATTAGGTCTGCGTTTTGTAAAATAGGCAAAAAGTGGGTTGTTTGGCTCTGGTAAATATCCCAACGCACATTAACTTGAGAATTTAATTTTTTCTACTCCTTGTAAATTTTGGATCTTTAGGTCATTTGCATATTTAACATGTTTCAGGCATGCATATCCACAACATTTAATACATGTTAGGATCAATTAGAAATCTCTTTCTTATAAAATTCCACCGAGCTATTAGGGATTATACAAGTGGAATTTCTCTAACATGGATTACAAAAATTTGGTGTTCATTTTTAGTGCGTGAAATAATTTCATTCACTTACATTTATTATTTTTTTCAATTTTGGCATACATAAACTCTAAAATTTTCATTTTGTTGTGATCTATTTGCGTTATTGTTTTGATAACGAGAAAAATAGGGGAGAGAAAAATCAAATTTGGATTTGGAAAAAAATTGAACATCCAAAGTAGAAATGCAAAAATGCTGAAAGAGATAATTCATAAAAGTATCTATGATTTTTAAGGATTTTAAACTCTTTCAGTTTTTTATATATTAGGTTTTGCATTCTTCTGAAAAGGGGGCTGAGGCATTTTTAACTAAGTGTTGACTCCCAAACTATAAGTCATTTCTAACAAAAATTATAGTCGTTGCACATCATTAATCGATGAAAACATTAACGATGATCAAAGATTGTTAGGTCCACTTTTTGTAAATTAGGCAAAAATGGGTTGTTTAACTCTTGTAAATATCACACCGCACGTTAACTTGTGAATAAAATTTTTTTCTACTCCTTGAACTTTTTGGATCATTAGGTCATTTGCATCTTCAACATGTTTTAGGAATGCAATCCACTACAATTAAAACATGTTAGGATCAATTAAAATCTCTTTCTTATAAAATTCTACCAAGCTATTGGGGGTTGTACTAGTGGAATTTCCAAAACATGGATATCAAAACTTTGGTGTTCATTTTTAATGCCTGAAATAATTTTTTCACATACATTTATTATATTTTTCAATTTTTTGCATACATAAACTCTAAAATTTTCATTTTGTTGTGATCTATTTGCCTTATCTTTTTGTTAACGAGAAAAATAGGAGAGTGAAAACTCAAGTTTGGATTTCAAAAAAAAGTGAACATCCAAAATGGAAATGCACAAATGCTGAGAGAGATAATTAAAAAAAGTATCTGTGAGTTTTAAGGATTGTAAACTCTTTTAGTTTTTTATATATTAGGTGTTGCAAACATCGAAAAAGGTTGGGAGGAATTTTAAATTGAGTGTTGACTCGCAAACCATAAATCATTTCTAACAAAAATTATAGCCGTTACACATCATTAATCGATTAAAACATTGATGCTGAACTATGATTGTTAGGTCCACTTTTTGTAAAATAGGCAAAAAGTGGGCCGTTAACTTGTGAATATAATTTTTTCTACTCCTTGAACTTTTTGGATCATTAGGTCATTTGCATCTTCAACATGTTTTAGGAATGCAATCCACGACATTTAAAACATGTTAGGATCAATTAGAAATCTCTTTCTTATAAAATTCCACCAAGCTAGGGGTTGTACTAGTGGAATTTCCCAAACAATGATAACATAACTTTGGTGTTCATGTTTTGTGTGTGAAATAGTTTTTTTCACTTATATTTATTATATTTTTCAATTTTTTGCTTACAGAAACTATAAAATTTTTATTTTTTTGTGATCTATTTATGATAAAAAAGAGGAAGAGTGAAAACTCAAGTTTGGATTTCAAAAAAAATTGAACATCCAAAATGAAAATACACAAATGTTGAGAGAGATAATTCCAAAAATTATATAAAATTTTTAAGGATTGAAAACCCTTTTAGTTTTTTATATATTAGGTTTTGTAATTATCAGAATACTGGGGGCGATGTATTTTTAACTGAGTTTAGACTACAAAACCTTAAATCATTTCTAACAAAAATTATAGCCCTGACACACTATTAATCGATCAAAATATTTACACTAAACTATGATAGTTAGTTTCACTTTTTGCAAAAAAGGCAAAAAGTGGGTAGGCTGGCACTAGTAAATATCCCACCGTACGTTTACTTGGGAATTTATTTTTTTCTTCTCCTTGAAAATTTTTGGTCATTAGGTCATTTGCTACTTCAACATGATTCAGACATGCATATCCACCACATTTAAAACATGTTTGGATCAATTAGAAATCTCTTTCTAATAAAATTCCACCAACCTAATACGGGTTGTACTTGCGGAATTTCCAAAACATGGATAAAAAAACTTTGGTGTTCATTTTTAGTACGTAAAATAATTTTCTTCACTTACATTTATTATAGTTTTCAATTTTTTGCTAACATAAACTCTAAAATTTTCATTTTGTTGTGATTTATTTGCCTTTCTTTTTGTTTATGAGAAAAATGAGAGAGTGAAAACTCAAGTCTGGATTTGAAAAAAATTAAACATCCAAAAGCGAAATGCACAAATGCCGAGAGAGATAATTCCAAAAAGTATCAGTGATTTTTAAGGATTGTAAACTCTTTTAGTTATTTATATATTGGGTTTTGCAATCATCGGAAGAGGGGGGTGAGGCATTTTGAAATGAGTGGTGACTGCCAAACCATAAGTTACACAACATTAATCAATCAAAACATTTACGATGATCTATGATTGTTAGGACCGCTTTTTGTATGAAGGCAAAAAATGGGTTGTTTAGCTCTGGTAAATATCCCTCCGCAAGTTAACTTGAAAATTTAATTTTTTCTTCTCCTTGAAATTTTTGGATCATTAGGTCATTTGCATCTTCAACATGTTTCAGGCATGCATATCCACCACATTTAAAATATGTTAGGATCAATTAGAAATTTCTTTCTTATAAAATTCCAACAAGCTATTTGGGGTTGTACTAGTGGAATTTCCCAAACGTGCATATCAAAACTTAGGTTTTCTTTTTTAATGTGTAAAATAATTTTCTTCACTTACATTTATTATAGTTTTCAATTTTTTGCATGCATAAACTCTAAAATTGTCATTTTGTTGTGATCTATTTTCCTTATCTTTTTTATTACGAAAAAAAGGGAGAGTGAAAACTCATGTTTGGATTTGAAAAAAAATTGAAAATGGAAATGCATAAATGCTGAGAGAGATAATTCCGAAAAGTATTTGTGATTTTTAACGATTTTAAAATCTTTTACTTTTTTATATTTAGGTTTTGCAATCACCAGAAAAGGAGGGGGGGGGGGGGGGGGGGGGGGGGGGGGGGGGGGGGGGTGGGTGAGGCTTTTTAACTGAGTGTTGACTCCAAAACCATAAGTCATTTCAAACAAAAAGTATTGCCGTTACACATCATTAATCGATCAAAATATTTACGCTGAACTATGATTGGTAGGTCCACTTTTTGTAAAATAGTCAAAAAGTGGGTTGTTTGGCTCTGGAAAATATCCCACCGAACATTATCATGAGAATTTAATTTTTTCTACTCCTTGAAATTTTTGGATCATTAAGTCATTTGCATCTTCAACATTTTTCAGGCATCTATATCCACCTCATTTGAAACATGTTAGGATCAATTAGAAATCTCTTTCTTATAAAATTCCACCAAGCTATTAGGGGTTGTGCTAGTGGAATTTGCCAAACATGGATAACAAAACTTTAGTGATAATTTTAAGTGCGTGAAATAATTTTTTTCACTTACATTTATTATAGTTTTGTTGTTTTTTTTCGTACATAAACTCTTAAATTTTCATTTTGTTGTGATCATCCAAAATGGGAGATTGAAAACATGTTTTAGGCATGCATATCCACTACATTTAAAACATGTTAGGATCAATTAAAAATCTCTTTCTTATAAAATACCACAAAGCTATTAGAGGTTGTACTAGTGGAATTTCCATAACATAGATAACAAAACTTTGTTGTTCATATTTAGTGCGTGAAATAATTTTCTTCACTTACATTTATTATAGTTTCAATTTTTTTTCATACACAAAATCTTAAATTTTCAATTTGTTGTGGTCTATTTGCTTTTTTTTTTTGGTTTATGAGAAAAATGGGAGAGTCAAAACTCAAGTTTGTGTTTGAAAAAAAATTGAACATCCAAAAAGGAAATGCAAAAATGCTGAGAGAGATAATTACAAAAAGTATCTGTGATTTTTAAGGATTGTTAACTCTTTTAGTTTTTTATATATTAGGTTTTGCAATCATCGAAAAAGGGGGTGTGTGGCATTTTTAACTAAGTGTTGACTCCCAAACCATAAGTCATTTCTAATAAAAATTATAGTTGTTACACAATCATTATTCAATCAAAACATTTATGATGATCTATAATTTTTAGGTCCCTTTTTTTGTAAAATAGGCAAAAACTGGGTTGTTTGGCTCTTGTAAATATCCCACCGCACGTTAACATGAGAATTTAATTTTTTCTACTCAGTGAAATTTTTGAATCATTAAGGGGGGCTTAGTTCACAATGAAGTGGAAAATTGAATTGAAGTGAGATGAATTGCTTCCACTTCAACTCATGTTTGGGTGTTAGTATAGACGAGTTCAAGTGACTGGAAAACAAATTCCAATGTTAGTGCCCCCAATGAAAAGTATGATATAAAGAATAGAATTAGTAACCTTTTATAATATACTAAATAGAACATATACCTAAACATATAATTAACCAAAATAAACATGATTACTACACTTATAAGTGATTTAACGTGTAGTCCACAATATATTAATATCTTAATTAATGAAAAATTATATTATGTTACTTAATGATTATAATTTATTATAAATTAAAACAATAATTACGTGTGACTAGAATAAATTATATAAAATTAATAAAAAATTAAAAAATAACATAAGAGAATATAATAAATAAACCTAATGGTTTAATTAATTTTATAAATTGGATAATTAAACCAATTAATGATTATAATTTATTATGAATTAATATACTAATTACGTGTGATTAGAATAAAATTTTTAAAAGTGAAAAAAATAAAAAATAATAAGTCGTCATTGTCGAAGAGCCTTGTGGCTCCGAGACCTTCGATTTTGGATTTCCCAAGTGGCTCCGAGACCTTCAAAACCGCCATGAAATTCTGCTACGGTGTGAAGATCGACCTCACAGCAAAAAATGTCCCTCCGTTGCTCTGCGCCGACGAGGTTCCTGTCCCAATCCGTTCTCCGAAGCATCATGGTAAGAACCCTAAAATCCCGCGAATCGTTGATGCCGATGGTAGAAACCCTAGGTGTTGCACAATGAGAGAGACGGGATGAATGAAGTTGGGGCGAATGGAGAAAGCGGATAGCGAAAATGAGAGAAAGCAGAGAGAGCGAAGACGAGGGGAAGAAATGGGGCGAAAAAAATCGTCGGGAGACGAAGGTTGAGCGAGAGGAGAGGAGAAGAGGAAATGAGAGGGATTTTTTTTTTTTTTTGGGGGGGTGGGGGCAAAGAAGCGACGCTGTCGCTCGTGGTAAGTGAATGATTCGGAAAAAAGGTTGGAATCAACTTTCCTCCGTTTTTGCCTGGGCAGATGAAATGGTATAATCTCACTTCAATTCAAGTCTTTTTACACGAACGCCTTATTTGTGATGACCTAGGTAATGCGGGGGGAATTCATTTCACTTCATTGTGGACTAACCCCCCTAAGTCAATTGCATCTTCAACATGTTTCAGGCATGCATATCCACCACATTTAAAACATGTTAGGATCAATTAGAAATCTCTTTCTTATAAAATTCCACCATGCTATTAGGTGTTGTACTAGTGGAATTTCCCAAACATGGATGACAAAAGATTGGTGTCAATTCTCAGTGCGGGAAATAATTTTCTTCACTTATTTTTATTATAGTTTTCAAATTTTTTGCTTACATAAACTCTAAAATTTTCATTTTGTTGTGATCTATTTGCCATTTCTTTTTGTTTACAAGAAAAATAGTAGAGTGAAAACTCAAGTTTGGATTTGAAAAAAAATTTAACATCCAAAATGGAAATGCACAAATGCTGAGAGAGATAATTCCAAAAAGTATCTGTGATTTTTAAGGACTATAAACTCTTTTAGTTTTTTATATGCTAGGTTTTGCAATTAAAGGAAAGGAGGGGGCGATGCATTTTTAATTGAGTGTTGACTCCCAAACCATAAGTCATTTCTATCAAAAATTATAGTCGTTATCCATCATTAATTAATCAAAACATTTATGCTAAACTATGATTGTTAGGTCCTTTTTGTAAAATAGGCAAAAAGTAAGTTGTTTGGCTCAGGAAAATATCCCACTACTCGTTAACTTGAGAATTTAATTCTTTCAACTCCTTGAAATTTTTGGATCATTAGGTCATTTGCTTCTTCAACATGTTTTAGGCAGGCATATCCACCACAATTAAAACATGTTAGGATCAATTAGAAATCTATTTCTTATAAAATTCCACCAAGCTATTAGGGGTTGTACAATTGGAATTTCCCAAACATGGATAACAAAAATTTGGTGTTCATTTTTAGTGTGTGAAATAATTTTCATCACTTACTTTTATAAGTTTTTTAGATTTTTGCTTACATAAACTCTAAAATTTTCCTTTTGTTGTGATCTATTTGCCTTATCATTTTGTTTACGAAAAAAAGCGAGAGAGAAAAAAAAAAGTTTGGATTTGAAAAAAAATTGAACATCCAAAATGAAAATATACAAATGCTGAGAAAGATAATTCCAAAAAGTATTTGTGATGTTTAAGGATCTCTTTTAGTTTTTTAATATATTAGGTTTTGCAATGATAGGAAAAGGGGGCACGGGGCCTTTTTATCTGAGTGTTGACTCCCAAACCATAAATCATTTCTAAAAAAAATTATTACCGTTACACATCATTAATCGATCAAAACATTTATATTGATCTATGATTTTTAGGTCCACTTTTTGTAAAATTGGCAAAAAGTGGATTGTTTGGCTCTAGTAAATAACGCACCGCTTGTTAACTTGAGAAATTAATTTTTTCTACTACTTGAAATTTTTGGATCATTATGACATTTGCATCTTCAACATGTTTCAGGCATGCATATCCACCACATTTAAAACAAGTTAGGATTAATTAAAAATCTCTTTCTTACTAATTTCCACCATGCTATTAGGGATTGTACAAGCAGAATTTCCCAAACATGGATAACAAAACATTGTTATTCATTTTTTGTTCATGAAATAATTTTCTTCACTTATATTTATTATAGTTGTCAATTTTTTAGCATACATAAACTTTAAAATCTCATTTTGTTGTCATCTATTTGCCTTATCTTTTTGTTTAGGAGAAAAATGGGAAAGTGAAAACTCAAGTTTGGATTTGAAAATAAATTGAACATCCAAAAAGGAAATGCACAAATGCTGAGAGAGATAATTCGAAAACGTATCTGTGATTTTTAAGCATTGTAAACTCTTTTAGTTTTTTATATATTAGGTTTTGCAAACATCGGAAAAGTGGGGGCGAGGAATTTTTAACTGAGTGTTGACTCCCAAACCATAAGTCATTTCTAACAAAAATTATAGCCATTACACATCATTAATCGATCAAAAAATTTACTATGATCTATAATTGTTTGGTCTATTTTTTTAAAATAGACAAAAAGTGGGTTGTTTGGCTCTGGTAAATATCCCACCATACGTTAACTTGAGAATTTAATTTTTTCTACTCGAATTTTTTGGATCATTAGGTCATTTGCATCTTCAACATGTTTCGAGAATGCATATCCCCCACATTTAAAACATGTTAGGATCAATTAGTAATCTCTTCCTTATAAATTCCTCCAAGCTATTAGGGGTTGTACAAGTGGAATTTCCCAAACATGGATAACAAAACTTTGGTGTTCATTTTTAGTGCATTAAATAAATTTCTTCACTTACATTTAATATAGTTTTTAATTTTTTGCATACAAAAACTCCAAAAATTTTCATTTTTTTATGATATTTTTGCCTTATCTTTTTGTTTACGAGAAAAATGGGAGAGTGAAAACACAATTTTGGATTTGAAAAAAAATTGAACTTCCAAAATGGAAATGCACAAATTCTGAGAGAGATAATTCCATAAAGTATCTGTGATTTTGAAGGATTTCAAACTCTTTAAGTTTTTTTATATATTAGGTTTTGCAATCATCAGAAATGGGGGAGTGAGGCATTTTTAACTGAGTGTTGACTCTCAAACCATAAATCATTTGCACAAAAAATTATAGCCGTTACACATCATTAATCGATCAAAACATTTAAGATGATCTATAATTGTTAGGTCCGTTTTTTGTAAAATAGGCAAAAAGTGGGTGTATTTGCTCAGGTAAATATCCCACCACACGTTAACTTGAACTTTTTATTTTATCTACTATTTGAAAATTTTGGATCATTAGGTCATTTGCATCTTCATCATGTTTCAGCCAAGCATATCCACCACATTTAAAACATGCTTGGATCAATTTGAAATCTCTTTCTAATAAAATTCCACCAAGCTATTAGGTGTTGTACTAGCGGAATTTCCCAAGCATGGATAACAAAACTTTGGTGTTCATTTTTAGTGCATGAAATAATTTCCTTCACTTACATTTATTATAGTATTCAATTTTTTGCATACATAAACTCTAAAATTTTTCATTTTGTTGTGATCTATTTGCCTTATCTTTTTGTTTAGGAGAAAAATGGATGAGTGAAACCTAAAGTTTGGATTTGAAAAAAAATTGAACATCCAAATGGAAATATATAAATGCTAAGAGAGATAATTCCAAAAAAATATCTGTGACTTTTAAGGATTGTAAACTCTTTTAGTTTTTTAAATAATAGGTTTTGCTATCATTGGAAAAGGGGGGGCGAGGAATTTTTAACTACATGTTGACTCCCAAACCATAAGTCATTTCTAACAAAAATAGTAGCCGTTACACATCATTAATCGATCAAAACATTTATGACGATATATGATTGTTAGGTCCGGTTTTTGTAAAATAGGCAAAAAGTGGGTTGTTTGGCTCTGGTAAATTGTCCACCGCATGTTAACTTGAGAATTTAATATTTTCTACTGAAATTTTTTGGATAATTATGTCATTTGCATCTTCAAAAAGTTTCGGGCATGCATATGCACCACATTTAAAACATGTTTGGATCAATTAGAAATCTCTTTCGTATAAAATTCCACCAATCTATTAGGGGTTGTACTAGTGGAATTTTCCAAACATGGATAACAAAACTTTGGTGTTCATTTTTAGTGCGTGAAATAATTTTCTTCACATACATTTATTATAGTTTTCAATTTTTTGTATGAATAAACACTAAAATTTTTATTTTGTGTGATCTATTGTTATGGGCGTTACACCCAACCCAGGGTGGTATGGGACACTCTAGGGGGGCCATTGGGTGTTATGGGACACCCTGGGGCCTTGGTGGTCCTAGGCTAAGGGTTGAGTATCTATGTCTTCTGCTCCTAACAGGCCGGTCTTTTGGGTAGTATTGGCTTGGGGCTTAACATTTGGTATCAGAGCCAACCTTCGGTCGTGGGTTTGATTCCCCATAGAGGCGCGCTTGCGGAAAGGAGCGACCACATGGAAGGGGCGACAGGTATTAAGTCCTAGTGGGCCACCGTGGAAGAGCAGGCAGCCGTGAATGAGTTGGCAGGCATGAGTGGGTCGCCAAGGGCGTCGGCCCGCGAAGGGGGGGTGTAATGTTATGGCGTTACACCCAACCCACGGTGTTATAGGACACCCTGCGGGGGCAACTGGGTGTTATGGGACACCCTGGGGTTCTGGTGGTCCTGGGCTAAGGGTTGAGTACCTATGTCTTCCTCTCCTAACAGACCGGGCTTTTGGGTAGTATTGGATAGGTATTTAACATCTATTTGCCTTTTTTTTTTGTTTAGGAGAAAAATGGTAGAGTGAAAACTCAAGTTTGGATTTGAAAAAAAAATCTAACATCCAAAATGGAAATGCACAAAAACTAAAAGAGATAATTCCAAAAATTATCTGTGATTTTTAAGGATTGTAAAGACTTTTAGTTTTTTATATATTAGGTTTTGCAATCATAGGAAATGGGACGGTGAAGCCTTTTTAACTGAGTATTGACTCCCAAACCATAAGTCATTTCCAACAAAAGTTATAGCTGTCACACATTATTAATCGATCAAAACATTTAAGATGATCTATGATTGTCAGGTCCGCTTTTTGTAAAATGAGCAAAAAGTGGGTTGTTTTGATCTTGTAAATATCCCACCGCACGTTAACTTGAGAATTTAATTTTTCTACTCCTTGAAATTTTTGGATCATTAGGTCATTTGCATCTTCAACATGTTTCAGGCATGCATATCCACCACATTTAAAACATGTTTGGATCAATTAGAAATCTCTTTCTTATAAAATTCCACCAAGCTATTAGGGGTTGTACTACCGGAATTTCCCAAACACGGAGAACAAAACTTTTGTGTTCATTTTTAGTATGTGATATAATTTCCTTCACTTACTTTTATTATATTTTTCAATTTTTTGCATACATAAACTCTAACATTTTCATTTTCTTTTTGTTTATGATAAAAATGGGAGAGTGAAAACTCAAGTTTGGATTTGAACAAAAATTGAACATCCAAAATGAAAATGCCCAAATGCTGAGAGAGATAATTCCAAAAAATATAAGTGATTTTTAAGGAATGTAAACTCTTTTAGTTTTTTATATATTAGTTTTTGCAATCATCGAAAAAGGTGGGGGGAGGGGAGGGGGGTGGTGGGAGGGAAAACAAAAATTATAGCCGTTACACATCATTAATCGATCAAAACAATTATGACAATCTATGATTATTAGGTCTCATTTTTGTAAAATAGGCAAAAATTAGGTTATTTGGCTCTAGTAAATATCCCACTGCACATTAACTTGAGAATTTAATTTTTTTCTACTCCTTGGAATTTTTGGATCATTAGGTCATTTGCATCTTATACATGTTTCAGGCATACATCTCCAACACATTTAAAACATGTTAGGATTAATTAGAAATCTCATTCTTATAAAATTCCACCAAGCTATTAGCGATTGTATTAGCAGAATTCCCCAAACATGGATAACAAAACATTGTTGTTCATTTTTAGTGCGTGAAGTAATTTTCTTCACTTACATATATTATAGTTTTCAATTTTTTGCCTACATAAACTTTAAAATTTCCATTTTGTTGTGTTCTATTTTGTCTTATCTTTTTGTTTAGAAGAAAAATGGGAGAGTAAAAACTCAAGTTTGGATTTGAAAAAAAATTGAACGTCCAAAATGGAAATGCACATATGCTGAGAGAGATAATTCCTTAAAGTACCTGTGATTTATAAGGATTGTAAATTTTTAAAATTTTTTATATATTAGGTTTTGTAATCATTGGAAAAGGGGGGTGAGGAATTTTTAACTGAGTGTTGACTCCCAAACCATAAGTCATTTCTAACAAAAATTATAGCTGTTACAAATCATTAATTGATCAAAACATTTATGATGATCTATGATTGTTAGGTCCGCTTTTTGAAAAATAGGCAAAAAGTGGGTTGTTTTGCTGTGTTAAATATCCCACCACTTATTAACTTGAGAATTTAATATTTTTAACTCCTTGAAATTTTTTGATCATTAGGTCATTTGCATCCTCAACATGTCTCGGGCATGCTTATCCACCACATTTAAAACATGTTAGGATCAATTAGTAATCACTTTAGTATAAAATTCCACCAAGCAATTAGGGGTTGTCCTTGTGGAATTTTCCAAACATGGATAACAAAACATTGGTGTTCATTTTTAGTGCAAGAAATAATTTTTTTCACTATCTTTTTGCCTTATCTTTTTGTTTACGAGATACATGGGAGAGTGAAAACAAAAGTTTGGATTTGAAAAATAATTGAACATCCAAATTAGAAATGCACAAATGCTGAGAGAGAAAATTCCAAAAAAGTATTTGTGATTTTTAAGGATTGTAAACTCTTTTAGTTTTTTATATATTACATTTTGCAATCATCGAAAAAGGCAGGGCAATGCATTTTTAACTGAGTGTTGACTCTCAAACCATAAGTCATTTCTAACAAAAATAATAGCCGTTACACATCATTAATTGATCAAAACATTTATGATGATCTATGATTGTTAGGTCCGCTTTTGGTAAAATAGGCTAAAAGTGGGTTGTTTAGCTCTGGTAAATATCCCACCACATGTTAACTTGAGAATTTAATTTTTTCTTCTCCTTGAAATTTTTGGATCATTAGGTCATTTGCTTCTTCAACATGTTTCGGGCATGCATATCCACCACATTTAAAATATTTTAGGATCAATTAGAAATCTCTTTTTATAAAATTCCACCAAGCTATTATGGGTTGTACTAGTGGAATTTCCCAAATATGGATAACAAAACTTTGGTGCTCTTTTTTAGTGCGTGAAATAATTTTCTTCACTATATTTTTGCCTTATCTTTTTGTTTACGAGATAAATGGAGAGTGAAAACTCAAGTTTGGATTTGAAAAATAATTGAACATCCAAAATGGAAATGCACAAATGCTGAGAGAGATAATTCCAAAAAGTATTTGTGATTTTTAAGGATTGCAAACTCTTTTAGTTTTTTATTTATTACGGTTTTGCAATCATCGGAAAAGGCACGGCGATGCATTTTTAATTGAGTGTTGACTCCCAAAACATAAGTCATTTCTAAAATAAATAATGGCCCTTACACATCATTAATCGATCAAAGTATTTACAATGATCTATGATTGTCAGGTCCGTTTTTGGTAAAATAGGCTAAAAGTGGGTTGTTTGGCTCTGGTAAATATCCCACCGCACGTTAACTTAAAAATTTAATTTTTTCTACACCTTGAAATTTTTGGATCATTAGGTCATTTGCATCTTCAACATGTTTTGGGCATGCATATCCACCACATTTAAAACATTTTAGGATCAATTAGAAATCTCTTTCTAATAAAATTCCACCAAGCTATTAGGGGTTGTATGAGTGGAATTTCCCAAACATGGATAACAAAAATTTGGTGTTCATTTTTAGTTCTTTAAATAATTTTCTTAACTTTCATTTATTATAGTTTTATATTTTGCATACATAAACTCTAAAAGTTTCATTTCGTAGTGATTGATTTGCCTTATCTTTTTGTTTACGAGAAAAAAGGGAGAGTGAAAACTCAAGTTTGGATTTGAAAAAAAATTGAACATCCAAAATGGAAATGAACAAATGTTGAGAGACATAATTCCAAAAAGTATCTGTGATTTTTAAGTATTGTAAACTCTTTTAATTTTTATTATATTAGGTTTTGCAATCATCAAAAAAGGGGAGAATGGCATTTTTAATTGAGTGTTGACTCCCAAACCATAAGTCATTTCTAACAAAAATTATAGCTATTACACATCATTATTTGATCAAAACATTTAATATGATCTATGATTGTTAGGTCCGGTTTTTTGTAAAATAGGCAAAAAGTGGGTTGTTTGGCTCTGGTAAATATCCCACCGCACGTTAACTTGAGAAGTAAATTTTTTCTACTCCTTGAAATTTTTGGATCATTAGTTCATTTGTGTCATCAACATGTTTTGGGCATGCATATCCACCACATTTAATACATGTTGGGATTAATTAGAAATCTCTTTCTTATCAAATTCCACCAAGCTATTAGGGGTTGTACTAATAGAATTTCCAAAAATGGATAACAAAACTTTGGTATTCCTTTTCATGCGTGAATTAATTTTCTTCACTTACATTTATTTTGGTTTTCAATTTTTTACATACGTAAACTCTAAAATTTTTATTTTGTTGTATTCATCTTATCTTTTTGTTTACGAGAAAAAAGGAAGAGTGAAAACTCAAGTTAGAATTTGAAAAAAAATTGAACATCCAAAAAGGAAATGAAAAAATACTGAGAGAGATAATTCCAAAAAGTATCTATGATTTTTAAGGACTGTAAACGGTTTTAGTTTTTTATATATTAGGTTTTACATTCATCAAAAAAAGGGAGGGGGGGGGGGGGGGGGGGGGGGGGGGTGGGGGAGGAGGAATTTTTATTTGAATGTTGATTCCAAAACCATAAGTCATTTATAACAAACATTATAGCCGTTACACATCATTAAACGATCAAAACATTTACGATGATCTATGATTATTTCGTCCACTTTTTGTAAAATAGGCAAAACGTGGGTTGTTTGGCTTTGGTAAATATCCCACCACATGTTAACTTGATAATTTAATTGTTTCTTCTCCTTGAAATTTTTGGATCATTAGGTCCTTCGCATTTTCACCCTATTTCAGGCATGGATATCCACCACATTTAAAACATGTTAGGACCAATTAGAAATCTCTTTCTTCTCAAATTCTACATAGCTATTAAGGGTTGTACTAGTGGAAATTCCCAAACATGGATAACAAAACTTTGGTGTTCATTTTTAGTGCTTGAAATAATTTTATTCACGTACATTCATTATAGTTTTCAATTTTTTGCATACTTAAACTCATTTATAACAAACATTATAGCCGTTACACATCATTAAACGATCAAAACATTTACGATGATCTATGATTATTTCGTCCACTTTTTGTAAAATAGGCAAAACGTGGGTTGTTTGGCTTTGGTAAATATCCCACCACATGTTAACTTGATAATTTAATTGTTTCTTCTCCTTGAAATTTTTGGATCATTAGGTCCTTCGCATTTTCACCCTATTTCAGGCATGGATATCCACCACATTTAAAACATGTTAGGACCAATTAGAAATCTCTTTCTTCTCAAATTCTACATAGCTATTAAGGGTTGTACTAGTGGAAATTCCCAAACATGGATAACAAAACTTTGGTGTTCATTTTTAGTGCTTGAAATAATTTTATTCACGTACATTCATTATAGTTTTCAATTTTTTGCATACTTAAACTCTGAAATTTTCAATTTTATGCGATTTATTTTCCTTATCTTTTTGTTTACGTCCAAAATGGGAGAATGAAAACTCAAGTTTGGATTTGAAAAAAAATTTAACTTCTAAAATGGAAATGCACAAATGAATAAAAAGATCATTCCAAAAAGTATTTATGATTTTTAAGGATTGTAAACTCTTTTAGTTTTTTATATATTAGGTTTTGCAATCATCGGAAAGGGGGGCGAGGCAGTTATAACTGAGTGTTGACTCCCAAACCAATAGTCATTTCTAACAAAAATTATAGCCATTACACATCATTAATCGATCAAAACATTTATGCTGATCTATGATTGTTAGGCCAGCTTTTTGTAAAATAGGCAAAAATTGGGTTGTTTGGCTCTGGTAAATATCCCACCGCACATTAACTTGAGAATTTAATTTTTTTTTACTCTTTGAAAATTTTGGATCATTATGTGATTTTCTTCTTCAACATGTTTCAGGCTTGCAAATCCATCACATTTAAAATATGTGAGGATCAATTAGAAATCACTTTCTTATAAATTTCCACCAAGCTATTAGGGGTTCACAAACATGGATACCAAAACTTTGGTGTGCGTGAAATAATTTTCTTCACTTACATTTATTATAGATTTCAATTTTTTGCATACATAAACTCTAAAATTTTCATTTTGTTGCAATTTATTTGCCTTATCTTTTTGTTTACGTAAAAAATGGGAGAGTGAAAACTCAAGTTTGGATTTGAAAAAAATTTAACTTCCAAAATGGAAATGTACAAATGCTGAGAAAGATCATTCAAAAAAGTATCTGTCATTTTCAAGGATTGTAAACTCTCTTAGTTTTTTATATATTAGGTTTTGCAATCATCGAAAAAGGGGGAGAGGCAGTTTTAACTATGTGTTTACTCCCAAACCATAAGTCATTTCTAAAACAAATTATAGCCATTACGCTTCATTAATCGATCAAAAACTTTACGTTGATCTATGATTGTTAGGCTAGATTTTTGTAAAATAGGCAAAAAGTGGGTTGTTTGACTCTGGTAAATATCTGACCGCACATTAACTTGAGAATTTGATATTTTTTACTCCTTGAAATTTTTGGATCATTATGTGATTTGCATCTTCAACATGTTTCAGGCATGCAAATCCACCACATTTTAAACATGTTAGGATGAATTAGAAATCACTTTCTTATAAAATTCCACCAAGCTATTAGTGATTGTACTAGTAGAATTTCCCAAACATGAATAACAAAACTTTGGTGTTCATTTTTAGTGCATGAAATAATTTTCTTCGCTTACATTTATTATAGATTTCAATTTTTTTGCATACATAAACTCTTAAATTTTCATTTTGTTGTGATCTATTTGCCTTATCTTTTTGTTTGAAACAAATATGCGAGTGTGAAACCTCAAGTTTGGATTAGAAAAAAAATTAAACATCCAAAATGGAATTGCACAAATGCTAAGATTTTTAAGGATTGTAAACTCTTTTAGTATTTTATATATTAGGTTTTGCAATCATCGGAAAAGGGGGGACCGAGACATTTTTAACTAATTGTTGACTCCCAAGACATAAGTCATTTCTAACAAAAAATTATAGTCATTACACATCATTAATCAATCAAAACATTTATGCAGATGTATGATTGTTAGGTCCACTTTTTACAAAATAGGCAAAAAGTGTGTTGTTTGGCTCTGGTAAATATCCCACTGCCTGTTAACTTGAGAATTTAATTTTTCTGCTCTGTGAAATTTTTGGATCATTTGGTCATTTGCATCCTCAACATACATTGGGCACGCGTATCCACCACATTTAAAGCATGTTAGGATCAATTAGAAATCTCTTTCTAATGTAATTCCACCAACCTATTAGGGGTTGTACTAGTGGAATTTGCCAAACATGGATAACAAAACTTTGGTGTTTCTTCACTTAAATTTATTATAGTTTTCAATTTTTGAATACTTAAACTCTACAATTTTCATTTTGTTACGATCTATTTGCCATATCTTTTTGTTTAAGTGAAAAATGGGAGAGTGAAAATTCAAGCATGGATTTGAAAAAAAATTTAACATCCAAAATGGAAATGCACAAATGCTGAGAGAGATAATTCCAAAAAGAATCTGTGATTTTTAAGGATTGTAAACTCTTTTAGTTTTTTATATATTAGGTTTTGCAATCGAAAAAGGGGGGTCGAGGCATTTTTAACTGAGTGTTGACTCCCAAATCATAAGTCATTTCACACAAAAATTATAGCCGTTACACATCGTTAATCGATCAAAACATTTGCGCTGATCTTAGGCAAAAAGTGGGTTCGTTGGCTCTCATAAATATCCCACCGCATGTTAACTTGAGAATTTAATTTTTTCTACTCAAAATTTTTGGATCATTAGGTCATTTGCATCTTTAACATGTTTTAGGCATGCATATCCACCACATTTAAAACATGTTAGGATCAATTAGAAATCACTTTCTTATAAAATTCCACCAAGCTATTAGGGGTTGTACTAGTGGACTTTCCCAAACATGGATAACAAAACTTTGGTGTTCATTTTTAGTGCGTGAAATAATATTTTTTAGTTACATTTATTATAGTTTTCAATTATTTGCATACATAAACTCTAAATTTTTTATTTTTTTATGATCTATTTGCCTTATCTTTTTGTTTATGAGAAAAATGGGAGAGAGAATACTCAATTTTGGATTTGAAAAAAAATTGAACATCCAAAATGGAAATGCACAAATGCTGAGAGAGATAATTCCAAAAAGTATCTGTGATTTTTAAGGGTTGAAACACTTTTCGTTTTTAATATATTAGGTTTTGCAATCATCAGAAAAGGGGAGCGAGAAATTTTTAACTGAGTGTTGACTCCCAAATCATATGTCATTTCTAACAAAAAATATAGTTGTTACACATCATTAATCGATAAAAAAATTTAATATGATATATGATTGTTAGGTCCGCTTTTTGTAAAATAGGCAAAAAGAGGGTTATTTGGCTCTGGTAAATATCCCACTACACGTTAACTTGAGAATTTAATTTTTTCTACTCAAAAATTTTGGATCATTAGGTCATTTGCATCTTCAACATGTTTGACGCATGCGTATCCACCACATTTAAAACATGTTAGGATTAATTAGAAATATCTTTGTTATAAAATTCCACCAAGCTATTAAGAGTTGTACTAGCGGACTTTCCCGAACATGGATAACAAAACATTGTTGTTCATTATTAGTGCGTAAAATAATTTTTTTCACGTACATTTTTTATATTTTATCAATTTGTTGCATATATAAACTCTAAAATTTTCATTTTGTTGTGATATAGTTGCCTTATCTTTTCGTTTACGCGAAAAAAGGAGAGTGAAAACTCAAGTTTGGATTTGAAAAAAAATTGAACATCCAAATGGAAATGCACAAATTCTGAGAGAGATAATTCCAAAAAGTATCTGTGATTTTTAAGGATAGTAAACTCTTATATTTTTTTATATATTAGGTTTTGCAATCATCGAAAAAGGGGGGACGAGGAATTTTTAACTGAGTGTACACTCCCAAACCATAAGTCATTTCTAAGAAAAATTAAAGTCGTTACACATAATTAATTGATGAAAACATTTATGACGATCTATGATTGTTAGGTCCGCTTTTTGTAAAATAGGCAAAAAGTGGGTTGTTTGGCTCTGGTAAATATCCCACCGCACGTTAACTTGACAATTTAAAATTTTCTACTCCTTGAAATTTTTGGATCATTAGGTCATTTGCATCTTCAACATGTTTCAGACATGCATATCCACCACATTTAAAACATCTTAGGATCAATTAGAAATTTCTTTATTATAAAATTCCACCACGCTATTAGGGGTTGGACTAGTGGAATTTCTCAAACATGGATAATAAAATTTTGCTGTTCATTTTTAGTGCGTGAAATAATTTCTTTCACTTACATTTATTATAGTTTTCAATTTTTTGCGTACATAAACTCTAAAATTTTCATTTTGTTGTGATCTATTTGTTTATCTCTTTGTCTATGAGAAAAATGGGTGAGTGAAAACTCAAGTTTGGATTTGAAAATAAAATTGAACATCTAAAATGGAAAAGCAAAACAGCTGAGAGAGATAATTTCAAAAATTTTTGGTTATTTTTAAGGATTTTAAACTCTTTTAGTTTTTTATATATTAGGTTTTTCAATCATCGGAAAAGGGTTGGGGGGGGGGGGGGGGGGGGGGGGGGGGTGAGGAAATTGTAATAGAATCTTGACTCCCAAACCATAAGTCATTTCTAACATATTAAAGTCGTTACACATCATTAATCGATCAAAAAATTTATGATGATCTATGATTGTTAGGTTCGCTTTTTGTAAAATGGGCAAAAGGTGGGTTGGTTGGTTCTAGGAAATATACCACCGCACGTTAACTTGCGAATTTAATTGTTTTTTCTCCTTGAAATTTTTGGATCATTAGGTCATTTGCGTCTTCAACGTGTTTCAGGCATGCATATCCACCACATTTAAAACATGTTAGGATTTATTAGAAATATTTTTCTTATAAATCTCTACCAAGCTATTAGGGGTTGTACTAGTGGAATTTCCCAAACAAGGATATCAAAACTTTGGTGTTCAATTTTAGTCCGTGAAATAATTTTCTTCACTTACATTAATTATCGTTTTCAATTTTTTTGCATACATAAACTCTAAAATTTTCATTTTGTTGTGATCTATTTGCCTTATTTTTTTGTTTACGTGTAAAATGGGAGAGTGAAATCTCAAGTTTATATTTGAATAAAAATTGAACATCCAAAATGAAAATTCACAAATGCTGAAAGAGAAAATTCCAAAACGTGTTTGGGATTTTTAAGGATTGTAAACTCTTTAAGTTTTTTATATATAGGTTTTGCTATCATTGGAAAAGGGTGGGTGAGGAATTTTTAACTGAGTGTTGACTCCCAAACCATAATTCATTTCTTACAAAAATTATAGCCGTTACACATCATTAATCAATCAAAACATTTATGATGATCAATGATGATTAGGTCCGGTTTTAGTAAAATAGGCAAAAAGTGGGTTGTTTGGCTCTCGTAAATATCCCACCGCACGTTAACTTGAGAATTTAATTTTTTCCACTCCTTGAAACTTTTGGATCATTACGTCATTTGCATCTTCAACAAGTTTCAGGCATGCATTTCCACCACATTAAAAATATTTTTGGATCAATTAGAAATCTCTATGTTATAAAATTCCACCAAGCTATTAGGGTTTGTACTAGCATAATTTCCCAAACATGGATAACAAAACTTTGGTGTTCATTTTTATTGCATAGAATAATTTTATTCACTTACATTTATTATAGTTTTCAATTTTTCTAATACAGAAACTCTAAAATTTTCATTTTGTTGTGATCTATTTTCCTTATCTTTTTGTTTACCAGAAAAACGGGAAAACAAAAACCCAAGTTTGGAATTGAAAATAAATATAACATCCAAAATAGAATGCCCAATTGCTGAGAGAGATAATTCCAAAAAGTATCTATGATTTGTATGGATTGTAAACTCTTTTAGTTTTTTATATATTAGGTTTTGCAATCATTAGAAAAGAGAGGGGGGTGGGGGGGGTGGCGTGGAAATTTTAACTGAGTGCTGACTCCCAAACCATAAGTCATTTTGTAACAAAAATTATAGTCCTAACACAGGATTAATTGATCAAAATATTTATGATGATCTATGATTGTTAGTTCCGCTTTTTGTAAAATTGGCAAAAAGTGGGTTGTTTGGCTCTGGAAAATATCCCACCGCACTTTAACTTGAGAATTTAATTTTTTCTACTCGAAATTTTTGGATCATTAGGTCATTTGCTTCTTCAACATGTTTCGGGCATGCATATCCACCACATTTAAAATATGTTAGGATCAATTAGAAATCTCTTTTTGTAAAATTCCACCAAGCTATTAGGGGTTATACTAGTGGAATTTCCCAAACATGGATAACAAAACTTTGGTGTTCATTTTTAGTGCATGAAATAATTTTCTTCACTATCTTTTTGCCTTATCCTTTTGTTTACTAGATAAATGGGAGAGTGAAAACTCAATTTTGGATTTTAAAAATAATTGAACATCCAAAATGTAAATGCACAAATGCTGAGAGAGATAATTCCAAAAAGTATTTGTGATTTTTAAGGATTGTAAACTCTTTTAGTTTTTTATATATTACGTTTTGCAATCATCGAAAAAGGCAGGGGGATGCATTTTTAACTGAGTGTTGACTCCCAAACCATAAGTCATTTCTAACAAAAATAATAGCCATTACACATCATTAATCGATCAAAACATTTATAATAATCTATGATTCTTTGGTCCGCTTTTGGTAAAATCGGCTAAAAGTGGGTTGTTTGGCTCTGGTAAATATCCCACCGCACGTTAACTTGAGAATTTAATTTTTTCTACTCCTTGAAATTTTTGGATCATTAGATCATTTGATTCTTCAACATGTTTCGGGCATTCATATCCACCACATTTAAAATATGTTAGGATCAATCAGAAATCTCTTTTTATAAAATTCCACCAAGTTATTAGGGGTTGTACTAGTGGAATTTCCAAAATATGGATAACAAAACTTTAGTGTTCATTTTTAGTCTGTGAAATAATTTTCTTCACTATCTTTTTGCCTTATCTTTTTGTTTACGAGATAAATGGGAGAGTGAAAACTAAAGTTTGGATTTGAAAAATAATTGAACATCCAAAATGGAAATGCACAAATACTGAGAGAGATAATTCCAAAAAGTATTTGTGATTTTTAAGGATTGTAAACTCTTTCAGTTTTTAGATATTACGTTTTGCAATCATCGAAAAAGGTGGTGATGCATTTTTAACTGAGTGTTGACTCCCAAACCATAAGTCATTTCTAACAAAAATAATGTCCCTTACACATCATTAATCGATCAAAACATTTACGATGATCTATGATTGTTAGGTCCACTTTTGGTAAAATAGGCTAAAAGTGGGTTGTTTGGCTCTGGTAAATATCCCACCGCACGCTAACTTAAAAATTTAATTTTTTCTACTCCTTGAAATTTTTGGATCAAAAGTTCATTTGCATCTTCGACATGTTTCGGGCATGCACTCCACCACATTTAAAACATTTTAGAATCAATTAGAAATCTCTTTCTAATAAAATTCCACCAAGCTATTAGGGGTTGTACGAGTGGAATTTCCCAAACATGGATAACAAGACTTTGGTGTTAATTTTTAGTTCGTTAAATAATTTTCTTATCTTACATTTATTATAGTTTTAAATTTTTTGCATACATAAACTCTAAAAGTTTCATTTTGTTGTGATTAATTTGCCTTATCTTTTTGTTTACGAGAAAAAAGGGAGAGTGAAAACTCAAGTTTTGATTTGAAAAAAAATTGAACAACCAAAATGGAAATGCACAAATGCTGAGAGACATAATTCCATAAAGTATCTGTGATTTTTAAGGATTGTAAACTCGTTTAGTTTTTTATGTATTAGGTTTTGCAATCATCAGAAAAGGGCAGCAAGGCATTTTTAACTGAGTGTTGACTCTCAAACCATAAGTCATTTCTAACAAAAATTATAGCTGTTACACATCATTATTCGATCAAAACATTTAATATGATCTATGAATGTTAGGTCCAGTTTTTGTGAAATAGGCAAAAAGTGGGTTGTTTGGCTTTGGTAAATATCCCACCGCACGTTAACTTGAGATGTTAATTTTTTCTTTTCCTTGAAATTTTTGGATCATTAGTTCATTTGTTCATCAACATGTTTCGGGCATGCATATCCACCACATTTAACACATGTTGGGATTAATTAGAAATCTCTTTCTTATCAAATTCCACCAAGCTATTAGGGGTTGTACCAGTAGAATTTTCCAAAAAGGATAACAAAACTTTTGTATTCCTTTTAGTGCGTGAATTAATTTTCTTCACTTACATTTATTTTGGTTTTCAATTTTTCACATACTTAAATTCTAAATTTTTTATTTTGTTGTATTTGCCTTATCTTTTTGTTTACGAGAAAAATGGAAGAGTGAAAACTGAAGTTAGAATTGTAAAAAAAATTGAACATCCAAAAAAGAAATGCAAAAATACAAAGAGAGATAATTCCAAAAAGTATCTGTGCTTTTTAAGGACTGTAAATGGTTTTAGTTGTTTATATATTAGGTTTACAATCATCAGAAAAGGGGAGGGAGGGGGGGGGGGGGGGGGGGGGGGGGGGGGAGGAATTTTTAAAAGAATGTTGATTCCCAAACCATAAATCATTTCTAACAAACATTATAGCCGTTAAACATCATTAATCGATCAAAACATTTACAATGATCTATGATTGTTACATCCACTTTTTGTAAAATAGGCAAAAAGTGGGTTGTTTGGCTCTCATAAATATCCCACCACATGTTAACTTGATAATTTAATTGTTTCTTCTCCTTGAAATTTTTGGACCATTAGGTCCTTCGCATCTTCAACGTGTTTGAGGCATGCATATCCACCACATTTAAAACATGTTAGTATCAATTAGAAATCTCTTTCTTATAAAATTCTACCAAGCTATTAGGGGTTGTACTAGTGGAATTTTCCAAACATGGATAACAAAAGTTGTGTTCATTTTTAGTGCTTGAATAATTTTCTTCACTTACATTTATTATAGTTTTCAATTTTTGGCATACTTAAACTCTGAAATTTTCATTTTGTTGCAATTTATTTTCCTTATCTTTTTGTTTACGTGCAAAATGGGAGAATGAAAACTCAAGTTTGGATTTGAAAAAAAATTTAACTTCCAAAATGGAAATGCACAAATGCATAGAAAGATCATTCCAAAAAGTATATGTGATTTTTAAGGATTGTAAACTCCTTTAGTTATTTATATATTAGGTTTTGCAATCATCGAAAAAGGAGGGCGAGGCAGTTTTAACTGAGTGTTAACTCCCAAACCAAAAGTCATTTCTAACAAATATTATAGCCGTTACACATCATTAATCGATCAAAACATTTACGCTGATCTATGATTGTTAGGCCAGATTTTTGTAAAATAGGCAAAAAGTGGATTGTTTGGCTCTAGTAAATATCCTACCGCACATTAACTTGAGAATTTAATTTTTTTTACTCGAAATTTTTGGATCATTATGTGATTTTCTTCTTCAACATGTTTCAGGCATGAAAATCTACCACATTTAAAACATGTGACAATCAATTAAAAATCACTTTCTTATAAAATTCCACCAAGCAATTGTGGGTTGTACTAGTGGAATTTCACAAACATGGATACCAAAACTTTTTTGTTCATTTTTAGTGCATGAAATAATTTTCTTCACTTACATTTATTATAGATTTCAGGTTTTTGCATACATAAACTCTAAAATTTTCATTTTGTTGCGATTTATTTGCCTTATCTTTTTATTTACGTAAAAAATGGGAGAGGGAAAACTCAAGTTTGGATTTGAAAAGAATTTAACTTCCAAAATGGAAGTGCACAAATGCTGAGAAAGATCATTCAAAAAAGTATTTGTCATTTTCAAGGATTGTAAACACTTTTAGATTTTTATATATTATGTTATGCAATCATCGGAAAAGGGGGAGAGGCAGTTTTAACTAAGTGTTTACTCCTAAACCATAAGTCATTTCTAACAAAAATTATAGCCGTTACATATCATTAATCGATCAAAACATTTACGCTGATCTATGATTGTTAGGCCAGCTTTTTGTATAATAGGTAAAAAGTGGGTTGTTTGGCTCAGGTAAATATCCGACCGCACATTAACTTGAGAATTTAAAACATGTTAGGATCAATTAGAAATCACTTTCTTATAAAATTCCACCAAGCTATTTAGTGGTTGTACAAGTAGAATTTCCTAAACATGGATAACAAAACTTTGGTGTTCATTTTTAGTGCGTGAAATAATTTTATTCACTTACATTTACTATAGATTTCAATTTTTTTGTGTACATAAACTCTAAAATTTCATTTTGTTGTGATCTATTTGCCTTATCTATTTGTTTGCAATAAAAATGGGAGAGTGAAAACTCAAGTTTGGCTTTGAAAAAAAATTGAACATCCAAAATGGAAAAGCACAAATGCTGAGAGAGATAATTCCAAAACATATCTAAGATTTTTAAGGATTTTAAACTCTTTTAGTGTTTTATATATTAGGTTTTGCAATCATCGGAAAAGGGGGGACCGAGACATCTTTAACTGAGCGTTGACTCCCAAGACATAAGTCATTTCTAACAAAAATTATAGTCATTACACATCATTAATCGATCAAAAAATTTATGCGGATGTATGGTTGTTAGGTCTGCTTTTTACAAAATAGGCAAAAAGTGTGTTGTTTGGCTCTGGTAAATATCCCATTGCCCGTTATCTCGAGAATTTATTTTTTCTGCCCCTTGAAATTTTTGGATCATTAGGTCATTTGCATCTTCAACATATTTTGGGCATGCATATCCACTACATTTAAAACATGTTAGGAACAATTAGAAATCTCTTTCTTATATAATTCCACCAACCTATTAGGGGTTGTACTAGTGGAATTATCCAAACATGGATAACAAAACTATGGTATTCATTTTTAGTTCGAGAAATAATTTTCTTCACTTCAATTTATTATAGTTTTCATTTTTTTGCATACATAAACTCTACAATTTTCATTTTCTTATGATCTATTTGCCATATCTTTCTGTTTAAGAGAAAAATGGGAGAGTGAAAATTCAAGTTTGGATTTGAAAAAATAATTAACATCCAAAATGGAAATACACAAATGCTGAGAGAGATAATACCAAAAAGTATATGTGATTTTTAAGGATTGTAAACTCTTTTAGTTTTTTATATATTAGGTTTTGCAATCATTGAAAAAATGGGGCGAGGCATTTTTAACTAAGTGTTGACTCCCAAATCATAAGTCATTTCACACAAAAATTATAGCCGTTACACATCATTAATCAATCAAAACATTTGCACTGATCTTAGGAAAAAAGTTGGTTGTTTGGCTCTCGTAAATATCCCACCGCACGTTAACTTGAGAATTTAATTTTTTTCTACTCCAAGAAATTTTTGGATCATTAGGTCATTTGCATCTTTAACATGTTTTAGGTATGCATATCCACCACATTTAAAACATGTTAGGATCAATTAGAAATCACTTTCTTATAAAATTTCACCAAGCTATTAGTGGTTGTACTAGTGGAATTTCCAAAACATGGATAACAAAACTTTTGGTGTTCATTTTTAGTGCGTGAAATAATTATATTCACTTACATTTACTATAGATTTCAATTTTTTTGCATACTTAAACTCTAAAATTTTCATTTTGTTGTGATCTATTTGCCTTATCTTTTTGTTTGCAATAAAAACGGGAGAGTGAAAACTCAAGTTTGGCTTTGAAAAAAAATTGAACATACAAAATTGATATTTAAGGATTTTAAACTATTTTAGTTTTTTATATATTAGGTTTTGCTATCAACGGAAAAGGGGGGTGAGGCATTTTTAACTCAGTGTAGACTCCCAAACCATAAGTCATTTCTAACAAAAATTAAAGCTATTACACATCATTAATCGATCAAAACATTTATGATAATTTATGATTGTTAGGTCCGCTTTTTGTAAAATAGGCTAAAAGTGGGTTGTTCGGCAATGGTAAATATCCCACCGCACGTTAACTTGAGAGTTTAATTTTTTCTACTCCTTGAAATTTTTAGATCATTAGGTCATTTGCTTCTTCAACATGTTTCGGGCATGCATATCCACCACATTTAAAACAAGTTAGGGTCAATTAGTAATCTATTTCTTATAAAATTCCACCAAGCTATTAGGGATTGTACTAGTGGAATTTCCCAAACATGGATAACAAAACTTTGGTGTTCATTTTTAGTGCGTGAAATAATATTCTTCATATAGTTTTCTATTTTTTGCATACATAAACTCTAAAATTTTCAATTGTTGTGATCTTTTTGCCTTATCTTTTTGTTAACGAGAAAAATGGGAGAGTGAAAACTCAAGTTTGGATTTGAAAAAAAATTGAACATCCAAAATGGAAATGAACAAATTCTGAGAGAGATAATTCCAAAAAGTATCTGTGATTTTTATGGATTGTAAAAACTTTTAATTTTTTATATATTAGGTTTAGCAATCATCGAAAAACGAGGGCCGATGCATTGTTGACTTCCAAACCATAAGTCATTTCTAACAAAAATTATAGTCGTTACACTTCATTAATCGATCAAAACATTTTCTGTGATCTATGAAATTTAGCTCGGCTTTTTATAAAATAGGCAAAAAGTGGGTTGTTGGCTTAGGTAAATATCCCACCGCACGTTAATTTGAGAATTTAATTTTTTCTACTCCTTGAAATTTTTTTATCATTAGGTCATTTTCATCTTCAACATGTTTTAGGCAAGCATATCCACCACATTTAAAACACGTTGGGATCAATTAGAAATCTATTTCTTATAAAATTCCAACAAGCTATTAGGGGTTGTACTAGTGGTATTTCCCAAAAATGGATAACAAAACTTGGGTGTTTATTTTTAGTGAAAGAAATAATTTTCTTCCCTTACATTTATTATTGTTTTCAATTTTTTGCATCAATAAACTCTAAAATTGTCATTGTTTTGTGATCTATTTTCCATATCTTTTACTTTACGAGAAAAAATGGGAGAGAGAAAACTGAAGTTTGGATTTGAAAAAAAAATTTACATCCAAAATGGAAATGCAAACATGTTGTGGGAGATAATTCCAAAAAGTATTTGCGATTTGAAAAGATTGTAAACTCTTTTAGTTTTTTATATATTAGGTTTTGCAAACATCGAAGAAGGGGGGGGCGAGAAATTTTTAACTGAGTGGTGACTCCCAAAGCATAAGTCATTTCTAACAAAACTTATAGCCATTACACATCATTAATCGATCAAAACATTTATGCTGATCTATGATTGTTAGGTCCGCTTTTTGTAAAATAGGCAAAAAGTGGGTTGTTTGGCTCCGGTAAATATTCCACCACACGTTAACATGAGAATTTAATTTTTTTTCTACTCGAATTTTTTTGGATAATTTGGCCTTTGCATCATAAACATGTTTTAGGCATACATATCCACGACATTTAAAACATGTTAGGATCAATTAGTAATATCTTTCTTATCAAATTTCACCAAGCTATTAGGGGTTGTACTAGTGGAATTTCCCAAACATGGATAACAAAACATTGGTGTTTATTTTTTGTGCGTGAAATAATTTTCTTCACTTACATTTATTATAGTTTTCAATTTTTAGCTTACAAAAACTCTAAATTTTTATTTTGTTCTGTTCAATTTGCCTTATCTTTTTTATTACAAGAAAAATGGGAGTGTGAAAACTCAAATTTGGATTTGAAAAAAAATTGAACATCCAAAATGGAAATGCACAAATGCTGAGAGAGATAATTCCAAAAACTATCTATGATTTTTATGAATAGTAAACTCATTTAGTTTTTCATATATTAGGTTTTGCAATCATCGGAAAAGGAGGACATATGCATTTTTAACTGAGTGTTGACTCCCAAACCATAAGTCAATTCTAACAAAAATTATAGCCATTACACATCATTAATCGATCAAAACAATTACGCTGATCTATTAATTTTAGGTCAGCTTTTTAAAAAATAGGCAAAAAGTGGGTTGTTTGGCTCTGGTAAACACCCCCCCGCAAGTTATCTTGAGAATTTAATTTTTTCTACTCCTTGAAATATTTGGATCATTTGGTCATTTGCATCTTCAACATGTTTTAGGCATGCATATCCACCACATTTAAAACAAGTTAGGATCAATTAGAAATCTCTTTCTTATAAAATTCAACCATGCTATTATGGGTTGTACTAGTGGAATTTTGCAAACATGGATAACAAAACTTTGGTGTTCATTTTTAGTCAGTGGCTTAATTTTCTTCACATACATTTATTTTAGTTTTCATTTGTTTGCATACATCAACTCTAAAATGCCGAAAGGCTGAGAGAGATAATTCCAAAAAGTATTTGTGATTTTTAAGGATTGTAAACTCTTTTAGTTTTTTATATATAAGGTTTTGCAATCATCTTAAAAGTCAGGCGACGCATTTTTAACTGAGTGTTGACTCCCAAACCATAAGTCATTTCTAACAAAAATTATAGCCGTTACACATCATTATTCGATCAAAACATTTACTTTGATCTGTGATTATTAGGTCCACTTTTTTTAAAATAGGTAAAAGTGGGTTGTTTGGCTCTGGTAAATATCCCACTGCACGTTAAGTAGTGAATTTAATTTTTTCTACTCCTTGAAATTTTTAGATCATTATGTCATTTTCATCTTCAACATGTTCAGGCATGCATATCCACCACAATTAAAACATGTTAGGATCAATTAGAAATCTCTTTCTTATAAAATTCCACCAAGCTATTAGGGGTTGTACTAGTGAAATTTCCCAAACAAGGATAACAAAAATTTGTTGTTCATTTTTAGTGCGTGAAATAATTTTCTTTACTTACATTAATTATTGTTTTAAATTTTTTGCATACATAAACTCAAAATTTTTAATTTTTTTGCTTCCTATTTTCTTAATGTTTTTTTATGAGAAAAATGGGTGTGTGAAAATTGAAGTTTGGATTTGAAAAAAAAATTTAAAATCTACAATGGAAATGCAAAAATGCTGAGATAGATAATTTCAAAAAGTATCCATGATTTTTAAGGATTGTAAACTCTTTTAGTTTTTTATATATTAGGTTTTACAATCATTGGAAAAGCGGGGGCGAGCAATTTTTACCATAATGTTGACTCTAAATCCATATGTCATTTCTAACAAAAATTAGAGCCATTACACTTCGTTAATCGAATAAAACATTTACGAATATCTATGATTGTTAGGTCCGGTATTTGTAAAATAGGCAAAAAGTGGGTTGTTTGGCGCTTGTAAATATCCCATCGCACGTTAACTTGAGAATTTATTTTTTTCTACTCCTTGAAATTTTTGGGTCATTAGGTCATTTGCACCTTCAACACGTTTCAAGCGTGCATATCCACCACATTTAAAACATGTTAGGTTCATTTACAAATCTCTTTCTTATAAAATTCCACCTAGCTCTTAGCGGTTGTACTAGTGGAATTTTCCAAACATGGGTAACAAAACTTTGGTGTTCATTTTTAGTGCGAGAAATAATTTGCTTCACTTACATTTATTATAGTTTTCAATTTTTTGCATACATATACACTAAATTTTTCATATTTTGTGATCTATTTGCCATATCCTTTTGTTTACAAGATAAAATGAGAGAGTGAAAAGTCAAGTTTGGATTTGAATAAAAATTTAACATCCAAAATGGAAATGCACAAATGCTGAGGGAACTAATTCCAAAAAGTATCTGTGATTTTTAATGATTGTAAACTCTTTTAGTTTTTTTTTTTATATTAGGTTTTACAATCATCGAAAAGGGGGGGGGAGGCATTTTTAACTGAGTGTACACTCGCAAACCATAAGTCATTTCTACCCAAACTTATTGCCATTACACGTCATTAATCGTTCAAAAAATTTACGCTGATCTATGGTAGTTAGGTCCGCTGTTTGAAAATAGGCAAAAAGAGGGTTGTTTGGCTCTGGTAAATATCCCACTGCATGTTAACATGAGAATTTAATTGTTTCTACTCTTTGAATTTTTTGTATCATTTGGTCATTTGCATCTTCAACTTGTTTCAGGCATGCATATCCATCACATTTAAAACATGTTAGGATTAATTAGAAATCTCTTTCTTAGGGGTTGTACTAGGGGAATTTCCCAAACATGGATAACAAAATTTTGGAGTTCATTTTTTGTGCTTGAAATAATTTTCTTCACTTACTTTTATTATAGTTTTCAATTTTTTTCATACATAAACTCTAATATTTCCATTTTGTTGTGATCCATTCGCACAAAATTTCTTTCACACAAATCTCTTTCTCACAAAATTCCATAGAACTATTAGGGGTTGTACTGGTGGAATTTCCCAAACATGGAAAACCAAACTTTGGTGTTCATTTTTAGTGCGAGAAATAATTTTCTTCATTTACATTTATTTTAGTTTTCAATTTTTTGCAAACATAAAATCTAAAATTTTTATTTTGTTGTGATCTTTTTGCCTTATCTTTTTGTTTACGAGAAAAATGGGAGAGTGAAAAAGCAAGTTTGGATTTGAAAAAAATTGTACATCCAAAATGGAAATGTACAAATGATGAGAGAGATAATTCCAAAAAGTATCTGTGATTTTTAAAGGTTGTAAACTCTTTTAGTTTTTTATATATTGGGTTTTGCAATCATCGAAAAAGGGGAGGCGAGGCAATTTTAACTGAGTGATGACTCCCATACCACAGGTCATTTCTAACTAAAATTATAGCCATTACACATCATTAATCGAACAAAACATTTACAATGATCTATGATTGTTAGGTCCAATTTTTGTAAAATAGGCTAAAAGAGGGTTCGGCTATGGTAAATATCCCACCGCACGTTAACTTGAGATTTTAAATTTTTCTACTCCTTGAAATTTTTGGATCATTAGGTCATTTGCATCTTCAACATGTTTCGGTCATGCATATCCACTAAATTTAAAACATATTATGATCAATTAGTAATCTCTTTGTTTTAAAATTCCACCAAGCTATTAGGGGTTGTACTAGTAGAATTTCCCAAACATGGATAACATAACTTTGGTGTTAATTTTTAGTGAGTGATATAATTTTCTTCATTTACCTTTATTATAGTCTTTAATTTTTTGCATACATATACACTAAAATTTTCATTTTGTTGTGATCTATTTGCCTTATCTTTTTGTTTACAAGAAAAATGGGAAAGTGAAAACTCAAGTTTGAATTTGAAAAAAAATTAAACATCCAAAATGGAAATGCATAAATACTGAGAGAGATAATTCTAAAAATTATCTGCTAGTTTTAAGGATTGTAAACTCTTTTAGTTTTTTATATATTAGGTTTTGCAATCATCAGAAAAGGGGAGGCGAGGAAATTTTAACTTAGTGTCTATTCCCAATCCATATGTCATTTGTAACAAAAATTATAGCCATTACACATCATTAATCAAACAAAAAATTTACGATTATCTATGATTTTTAGGTCCATTTTTTTTAAAATAGGCAAAAAGTGGGTTGTTTAGCTCTAGTAAATATCCCACCGCATGTTAACTTGAGAATTTAATTTTTTCAACTCGAAATTTTTGGATCATTTGGTCATTTGCATCTTCAATAAGTTTCAGGCATGCATATCCACCACATTTAAAACAAGCTAGGATTAATTAGAAATCACTTTCTTATTAAATTCAGCAAGCTATTACGGGTTGTTCTAGTAGAATTACCCAAACATGGCCAACAAAACTTTGGTGTTCATTTTTAGTGAGTGAAATAATTTTCCTCACTTACATTTATTTTACTTTTCAATTTTTTGCATACTTAAACTCTGAAATTTTCATTTTGTAGTGATCTTTTTGCCTTATCTTTTTCTTTACGAGAAAAAAGGGAGAGTGAAAAATCAAGTTTGGATTTGAAAAAAAATTGAACATCCAAAATGGAAATGAAAAAATGCTGAGACAGATAAACCCAAAAAGTATATGTGATTTTTAAGGATTGTAAACTCTTTTAGTTTTTTATTTATTGGGTTTTGCAATCATCGCAAAAGGGGAGGCGTGGCATTTTTAACTCAGCGATGACCGCCAAACAATAACTCATTTCTAAAAAAAATTATAGCCATTACACATCATTAATCGATCAAAATATTTACGATGATCTATTCTTGTTAGGTCATCTTTTTCTAAAATGGGCTAAAAGTGGGTTGTTCGGCTATGGTAAATATCCCACCGCACGTTAACTTGAGAATTTAATTTTTTCTACTCCAAATTTTTGGATCATTAGGTCATTTGCTTCTTCAACATATTTCGGGCATGCATATCCACCACATTTAAAACATGTTACGATCAATTAGTAATCTCTTTCTTTTATAATACCACCAAGCTATTAGGGGTTGTACTAGTATAATTTCCCAAACATGGATAACAAAACTTTGGTGTTCATTTTTAATGCGTGAAATAATTTTCTTCACTTAAATTTATTATAGTTTTCAATTTTTTGTATACATAAACTCTAAAATTTTCCTTTTGCTGTGATCTATTTGCCTTATCTTTTTGTTTACGAGAAAAATGGGAGAGTGAAAAATCAAGTTTGGATTTGAAAAAAAAATTGAACATCCAAAATGGAAATTCAGAAATGTTGAGAGAGAAAATTCCAAAAAGTATCTGTGATTTTAACGATTGTAAACTCTTTTAGTTTTTTCTATATTTGGTTTTGCAATCATCAGAAAAGAGAGGGGGGGTAGTTTTAACTCAAAGTTGATTCCCAATCCATAAGTAATTTCAAACAAAAATCATAGCCATTAATCATCAATAATCGAACAAAAAATTTACAATGATCTATGATTGTTAGGTCCGCTTTTGGTTAAATAGGCAAAAAGGGGGTTGTTTGCCTCTAGGAAATTTCCCACCGCTTGTTAACTTCAAAATTTATTTTTTCCTACTCCTTGAAATTTATGGATCATTAGGTCATTTGCATCTTCAACATGTTTCGGGCATGCATATCCACCACATTTAAAACAAGTTAGGATCAATTATAAATCTCTTTCTTATAAAATTCCAGCAAGCTATTACGGGTTGTACAAGTAGAATTTCCCACACATGGATAAAAAAATTTTGGTGTTCATTTTTAGTGAGTGAAATAATTTTCTTCACTTAAATCTATTTTAGTTTTCAATTTTTTGCATACATAAACTCTAAAATTTTGATTTTGTTGTGATCTTTTTGCCATATCTTTTTGTTTACGTGAAAAATGGGAGAGAGAAAACTCAAGTTTCGATTTGAAAAAAAAATTGAACATACAAAATGAAATTGAAGAAATGCTGAGAGAGATAATTCCAAAAAGTATCTGTGATTTTTAAGGATTGTAAACTCTTTTAGTTTTTTATATATTAGGTTTTGAAATCATCGAAAAAGGGCGGGCGAGGCCTTTTTAACAGAGTGTTGACTCCCGAACCATAAGTCATTTCTAAGAAAAATTATAGCCGTTACACATCATTAATTGATAAAAAAATTTACACTGAACTATGATTGTTAGGTCCGCTTTTTGTAAAATAGGCTAAAAGTGGGTTGTTTGGCTCTGGTAAATATCCCACCGCACGTGAAAATTTATTTTTTTCTACACCTTGAAATTTTTGGATCATTAGGTCATTTGCATCTTCAACATGTTTCAGTCATGCATATCCACCACATTTAAAACATGTTAGGATCAATTACAAATCTCTTTCTTATAAATTCAACCAAGCTATTAGGGGTTGTACTAGTGGAATTTCCCGAACATGGATAACAAAAATTTGGTGTTTATTTTTAGTACATGAAATAATTTTTTTCTCTTAAATTTATTATAGTTTGCAATTTTTTGCTTACATAAACTCTAAAATTTTCATTTTGTTGTGATCTATTTGCCTTATCATTTTGTTTACGAGAAAAATGGGTGAAAGAAAACTCAAGTTTGGATTTGAAAAAAAATTGAATATCCAAATAGGAAATGCACAAATGCTGAGAGTTATAATTCCAAAAAGTATCTTAGATTTTTAAGGATTGTAAACTCTTTTATTTTTTTATATAATAAGTTTTGCAATCATCAGAAAAGAGGGGGTGAGGCATTTTTAACTGAGTGTTGACTCCCAAACCATAAGTCATTTGTAAGAAATAGTATAACCGTTACACATCATTAATTGATCAAAACATTTATGATGATCTATGATATTTAGGTTTTTTATTATAAAATAGGAAAAAAGTGGGTTGTTTGGCTCTTGTAAACATCCCACCGCATGTTAACTTGAGAATTTAATTTTTTCTACACGAAATTTTTGGATCATTATGTCATTTGCATCTTCAACATGTTTCAGGCATGCATTTGCACATTTAAAACATGTTAGGATCAATTAGAAATGTCTTTCATATAACATTCCACCAAGCTTTTAGGGGTAGTACTAGTGGACTTTCCCATACATGGATAAAAAAACTGTGGTGTTAATTTTTAGTGCGTGAAATAATTTTCTTCACTTACATTTATTATACTTTTCAATTTTTTGCGTAGAAATACTCTAAAATTTTCATTTTGTTGTGATCTATTTTCCTTTTCTTTTTGTTTCCGAGAAAAATTGGAAAGTGAAAACTCAAGTTTGGATTTGAAAAAAAATTGAACATCCAAAATGGAAATGCTCAAATGCTGAGAGAGATAATTCAAAAAAGTATCAGGCATGCATATCCACATTTAAAACATTTAAAACTTGAGAATTTAATTTTTTATACTCCTTGAACTTTTTGGATTATTAGGTCATTTGCATCTTCAACATGTTTCAGGCATGCATATCCACATTTAAAACAAGTTAGGATTTATTAGAAATCTCTTTCTTATAAAATTCCACATAGCTATTAGGGGTTGTACTATTGGAATTTCCAAAACATGGATAAAAAAACTTTGGTGTTCATTTTCAAAAATGCTGAGAGAGATAATTCCAAAAAGTATCTATGATTTTTAAGGATTGTAAACTCTTTTAGTTTTTTATATATTAGGTTTTCCAATCGTCGGAAAAATGGGGGATGAGGCATTTTTAAATGTGTGTTGACTCCCAAACCATAAGTCATTTCTAACAAAAACTATAGCTCTTACACATCGATCAAAACATTTTTGATGATCTATGATTGTTAGGTCCACTTTTTGTAAAATAGGCAAAAAGTAAGTTGTTTGGCTTTGGTAAATAGCCCACCGCTCGTTAACTTGACAATTTAATTTTTTCTACACCTTGAAATTTTAGGATCAAAAGGTCATTTACATCTTCAACATGTTTCAGGCATGCCTATCCACATTTAAAACATGTTAGGATCAATTAGAAATCTCTTTCTTATAAAATTCCACCAATTTCACAAACATGGATAATAGAACTTTTGTGTTCATTTTTAGTGCGTTAAATAATTTTCTTCACATAAATTTATTTGAGTTTTCAATTTTTTGCATACTTAAACTCAAAAATTTTCATTTTTTTGTGATCTATTTTCCCTATCGTTTTGTTTACGAGAAAAAAGGGAGATTGAAATCTCGAATTTGGATTTGAAAAAATATTGAACATCCAAAATAGGAATGCACAAATGCTGAGAGAGATAATTCCAAAAAGAATCTCTGATTTCTAAGGATTATAAACTCACTGAATTTTTTATATATTGGGTTTCACAATCATCGTAAGAGGCATTTTTAACTGAGTGTTGACTCCCAAACCATTAATCATTTCTAACAAAGATTATAGAAATTACACATCATTAATTAATCAAAACATTTACGATGATCTATGATTGTGCGGTCCACTTTTTGTAAAATAGGCAAAAAGTGGGTTGTTTGGCTTTGGTAAATATCCCACTGCATGTTAACTTGAGAATTTCATATTTTCTACTTCTTGAAATTTTTGGATCATTAGGTCATTTGCATCTTCAACCATTTTAAGGCATGCATATCCACCACATTTAAAACATGTTAGGATCAATTAGAAATCTCTTTCTTATATAATTCCACCATGTTATTAGGGGTTGTACTAGTGGAATTTCCCAAACACGGATAACAAAATTTTGGCGTTCTTTTTTAGTGCGTGAAATAATTTTCTTCTTTTAAATATATTATAGATTTCAATTTTTTGCATACATAAACTCTAAAATTTTAATTTGGTTGTGATCTATTTGCCTTATCTTTTTGTTTACGAGAAAAATGGGAGAGTGAAAACTCAAGTTTGGTTTTGAAAAAAAATTGAATATCCAAAAGTGAAAAACACAAATGCTGAGAAAGATAATTCCAAAAAGAATCTGTGATTTTATAGGATTATAAACTCTTTTAATTTTTTATATATAGGGATTCACATTTATCGGAAGTGGGGGGGGGGGGGGGGGGGGCGAGGCATTTTTAACAGAGTGTTGACTCCCAAACCAAAAGTCATTTCTAAAAAGTATTCTTGCCGTTACACATCATTAATCGATCAAAACATTTACGATGATCAATGATTGTTAGGTCCTCTTTTTGTAAAATTGGCCAACAATGGGTTGTTTGGCTCTGGTAAATATCCCACCGCACATTAACATAAGAATTTGATTTTTTTTACTTGATATTTGGATCATTAGGTCATTTGCATCTTCAACATGTTTCAGGCATGCATATCCATCGCATTTAAAACATGTTAGGATCAATTAGAAATTTCTTTCTTATATAATTGCTACAAGCTATTAGGAGTTGTACTAGTGGAATTACCAAAACATGGATAACAAAACTTTGATGTTAATTTTAAATGTGTGAAATAATTTTCTTCACTTACATTTATTGTAGTTTTCATTTTTTTGCATACATAAAGTCTAAAATTGTAATTTTGTTGTGATCTATTTGTCTTATCTTTTTGTTTACGACAAAAAATGAGAGAGTGAAAACTCTAGTTTGGATTTGAAAAAAATATAACATCCAAAATAGAAATGCACAAATTCTGATAGAGATAATTCCAAAAAGTATTTATGATTTTTAAGGATTGTAAACTCTTTTAGTTTTTTATATATTGGGTTTTGCAATCATCTGAAGAGGGGGGTGAGGCATTTTTAATTGAGTGTTGACTCCCAAACCATAAGTCATTTCTAAGAAATATTATAGCCGTTACACATCATTAATTGATCAAAACATTTAGGATGATCTATGTTTGTTAGATCCGCTTTTTGTAAAATTGGCAAAAAGAGGGTTGTTAACCTCTCGTAAATATCCCGCCACACGTTAACATAAGAATTTAATTTTTTCTACTCCTTGAAATTTTTAGATCATTAAGTCATTTGCATCTTCAACATGTTTCAGTCAAGCATATCAACCACAATTAAAACAGGTTAGGATTCAATTAGAAATCTCTTTCTTACAAAATTCCACCAAGCTTTTAGGGGTTGTACTAGTGGAATTTTCCAAACATGGATAACAAAACTTTGGTGTTGATTGTTAGTGAGTGAAATAACTTTCTTCACTTACATTTATTATAGTTTTCAATTTTTTGCAAACATAAACTCTAAAATTTTCATTTTGTTGTGATATATTAGCCTTATCTTTTTTATTACGGGAAAAATGGGAGAGTAAAAAGTAAAGTTTGGATTTAAAAAAAAATTGAACATCCAAAATGGAAATGCACAAATGCTGAGAGAGATAATTCCAAAAAGTATCTGTGATTTTTAAGGATTGTAAACTCTATTAGTTTTTTATATATTGGTTTTGCAATCAGTGGAAAAGGGGGGGAGGCATTTTTAACTGTGTGTTGACTCCCAAACCATAAGTCATTTCTAACTAAAATTATAGCCGTTACACATCATTAATTATTCAAAATATTTACGATGATCTATAATTGTTAGGTCCGCTTTTTTGTAAAATAGGCAAACAATGGGTAGTGTGGCTCTAGTAAATATCCCACCGCACGTTAACATGACAATTTAATTTTTCTTCTCCTTGAAATTTTTGGATCATTAGGTCTTTGGAATCTTCAACATGTTTCAGGCAAGCATATCCACCATATTTAAAACATGTTAGGATCAATTAGAAATCTCTTTCTTATAAAATTCCACCAAGCTATTAGGGGTTGTACTAGTGGAATTTCCCAAACATGGATAACAAAACTTTGGTGTTCATTTTTAGTACGTGAAATAATTTTCTTCACTTAAATTTATAATAGTTTTCAATTTTTTGCATACTTAAACTCTAACATTTTCATTTTGTTGTGATCTATTTACCTTATCTTTTTGTTTACAGAGAAAAAATGGGAGTGAAAACTCAAGTTTGGATTTGAAAAAAAGTTGGACATCCAAAGTCGAAATGCACAAATTCTGAGTGAGATAATTCTAAAAAGTATCTATGATTTTTAAGGATTGTAAACTCTTTTAGTTTTTTTTTTTATATTGGTTTTGCAATCATCGGAAGAGGGGGGGAGGCATTTTTAACTGTGTTGACTCCCAAACCATAAGTCATTTCTAACAAAAATTATAGCCGCTACACATCATTAATTTTTTAAAACATTTATGATGATCAATGATTGTTTGGTCCTCTTTTTGTAAAATAGGCAAAAAGTGGGTTGTTTGCCTATTATAAATATCCCACCGCACATTAACTTGACAATTTAATTTTTTCTACAAGAAATTTTTTAAGCATAAGATCATTTACAATTTCAAAATGTTTCAGGCATGCATATCCACCACATTTAAAACAAGTTATGATCAATTGGAAATCTCTTTCTTAAAAATTTCCAGCAAGATATGAGGGGTTGTACTGGTGGAATTTCCCAAACATGGATAACAAAACTTTTGTGTTCATTTTTTGTGCGTGAAATAATTGTATTCACTAAAATTTATTTTAGTTTTCAATTTTTTGCATACATAAACTCTAAAATTTTCATTTTGTTGTGATCTATTTACCTTATCTTTTTGTTTACGAGAAAAATGGAACAGTGAAAACTCAAGTTTGGATTTGAAAATAAATTGAACATCCAAAATGGAAAAGCACAAATGCAGAGAGAGATTATTCTTCTAACAAAAATTATAGCCGTTGCACATCATTAATCGATCAAAAAATTTACGATGATCTATGAATTCTATGTCTTCCTTTTGTAAAATAAGCAAAAACTGGGTTGTTTGGCTCTAGTAAATATCCCACCGCACGTTAACTTGAAAATTTAATTTTTTCTGCTCCTTGAAATTTTTGGATCATTAGGTCTTTTGAATCTTCAATATCTTTCAGGCATGCATATCCACCACATTTAAAACATGTTTGGATCATTTAGAAATCTATTTCTTATAAAATTTCACCAAGCTATTACGGGTTGTACTAGTGGAATTTTCCAAACATTGATAACAAAACTTTGGTGTTCATTTTTAGTGCGTGAAAAATTTTTCTTCACTTAAATTTAGTATAGTTTTCAATTTTTTGTATACTTAAACTCTTAAATTTTCATTTTGTTGTGATCTATTTACCTTATCTTTTGGTTTACGAGAAAAATGGGAGGTGAAAACTGAAGTTTGGATTTGAAAAAAGTTTAAACTTCCAAAATGGAAATACACAAATGTTGATAGAGATAATTCCAAAAATTATCTATGATTTTTAAGGATTTTAAACTCTTTTAGTTTTTTATATAATGGGTTTTGCAACTATCGAAAGTGGGGGGACGAGGCATTTTTAACTGAGTTTTTACTCCAAAACCATAAGTCATTTCTAACAAACATTATAGATGTTACACATCATTAATTGATCAAAACATTCACGATGATCTATGATTGTAAGGTTCGTTTTTTGTTAAATAGCCAAAAAGTAGGTTGTTTGGCTCTAGTAAATATCCCACCGCACGTTAACTTGAGAATTTAATTTTTTCTACTTCTTGAAATTATTGGTCCAATAGGCCATTTGCATCAACAACATGTTTGAGGGATGCATATCCACCACATTTCAATAGGTTAGGATATATTTTAAATCTTTTTCTGATAAAATTCCACCAAGCTATTAGGGGTTGTACTAATGGAATTTCCCAAACGTGGATAACAAAAATTTTGTGTTCATTTTTAGTGCATGAAATAATTTTATTCCCATACATTTATTATAGTTTTAAATTTTTTGAAAAAATAAACTCTAAATTTTTCATTTTGATTTGATCAATTAACCTTATCTTTTTGTTTTTGAGAAAAATGGGAGATTGAAAACTCAAGTTTGGATTTGAAAAAAAATTGAACTTCCAAATTGGAAATCCTCAAATGCTGAGAAAGTTAATTCCAAAAAGAATCTGTGATTTTAAAAGATGATAAACATTTTTAATTTTTTATATATTGGGTTTCGCAATCATCGGAAGAGGGGGCCCAAGCATTTTTAACTGAGTGTTGACTCCCAAACCATAAGTCATTTTTAACAAAAATTATAGCCGTTACATATCATTAATCAATCAAAACATTTATGAAGTTTTATGAATGTTTGGTTCTCCTTTTGTAAAATAAGCAAAAACAGGGTTGTTTGGCTCTATTAAATATCCCACCGCACGTTAACTTGAGAATTTAATTTTCTCTGCTCGAAATTTTTTGATCATTAGGTCTTTTGAATCTTCAATATGTATCAGGCATGCATATCCACCACATTTAAAACATGTTAGGATCATTTAGAAATCTATTTCTTATAAAATTCCACCAGGCTATTAGGGGTTGTACTAGTGGAATTTCCCAAACATGGATAACAAAACTTTGGTGTTCATTTTTAGTGCGTGAAATAATTTTCTTCACTTAAATTTAATATAGTTTTCAATTTTTTGTACACTTGAACTCTAAAATTTTCATTTTGTTGTGATTTATTTACCTTATCTTTTGGTTTACGAGAAAAATGGGAGAGTGAAAACTAAAGTTTGGATT
Organism: Aristolochia californica; assembly: GCF_029961685.1. Classification (NCBI taxonomy): domain Eukaryota; kingdom Viridiplantae; phylum Streptophyta; class Magnoliopsida; order Piperales; family Aristolochiaceae; genus Aristolochia; species Aristolochia californica. The sequence goes on along the minus strand of NW_027182257.1, from coordinate 18,937,938 downwards.
TGAAAAAAATTTAAACTTCCAAAATGGAAATGCACAAATGTTGATACAGATAATTCCAAAAAGTATCTGTGATTTTTAAGGATTGTAAACTCTTTTAGTTTTTTATATATTGGGTTTTGCAACTATCGAAAGTGGGGGGACGAGGCATTTTTAACTAAGTTTTTACTCCGACACCATAAGTCATTTCTAACAAACATTATAGCTGTTACACATCATTAATTGATCAAAACAATGATGATGATCTATGATTGTAAGGTTCGATTTTTGTTAAATAGGCAAAACGTAGGTTGTTTGGCTCTAGTAAATATCCCACCGCACGTTAACTTGAGAATTTAATTTTTTCTATTTCTTGAAATTATTGGACCAATAGGCCATTTGCATCAACAACATGTTTTAGGGATGCATATCCACCACATTTCAATAGGTTAGGATCAATTTTAAATCTCTTTCTTATAAAATTCCACCAAGCTATTAGGGTTTGTACTAGTGGAATTTCCCAAACATGGATAACAAAACTTTGGTCTTCATTTTTAGTCTGTGAAATAATTTTATTCCCATACATTTATTATAGTTTTCAATTTTTTGAAAAAATAAACTCTAAATTTTTCAGTTTGATTTGATCTATTTACCTTATCTTTTTGTTTTTGAGAAAAATGGGAGAGTGAAAACTCAAGTTTGGATTTGAAAAAAAATTGAACTTCCAAATTGGAAATGCACAAATGCTGAGAGAGTTAATTCCAAAATGAATCTGTGATTTTAAATGATTATAAACATTTTTAATTTTTTATATATTGGGTTTCGCAATCATCGGAAGAGGGGGCCCAAGCATTTTTAACTGAGTGTTGACTCCCAAACCATAAGTCATTTCCAACAAAAATTTTAGCCGTTACATATCATTAATCAATCAAAACATTTATGAAGTTTTATGAATGTTTGGTTCTCCTTTTGTAAAATAAGCAAAAACAGGGTTGTTTGGCTCTATTAAATATCCCACCGCACGTTAACTTGAGAATTTAATTTTCTCTGCTCGAAATTTTTTGATCATTAGGTCTTTTGAATCTTCAATATGTTTCAGGCATGCATATCCACCACATTTAAAACATGTTAGGATCATTTTCAAATCTATTTCTTATAAAATTCCACCAGGCTATTAGGGGTTGTACTAGTGGAATTTCCCAAACATGGATAACAAAACTTTGGTGTTCATTTTTAGTGCGTGAAATAATTTTATTAACTTAAATTTAATATAGTTTTCAAATTTTTGTGTACCTAAACTCTAAAATTTTCATTTTGTTGTGATCTATTTACCTTATCTTTTGGTTTACGAGAAAAATGGGAGAGTGAAAACTACAGTTTGGCTTTTAAAAAAATTTAAACTTCCAAAATGGAAATGCACAAATGTTGATAGAGATAATTCCAAAAAGTATCTGTGATTTTTATGGATTTTAAACTCTTTTAGTTTTTTATATATTGGGTTTTGCAACTATCGAAAGTGGGGGGACGAGGCATTTTTAACTAAGTTTTTACTCCGACACCATAAGTCATTTCTAACAAATATTATAGCTGTTATACATCATTAATTGATCAAAACATTGACGATGATCTATGATTCTAAGGTTCGCTAATTGTTAAGTAGCCAAAAAGTAGGTTGTTTGGCTCTAGTAAATATCCCACCGCACGTTAACTTGAGAATTTAATTTTTTCTATTTCATGAAATTAATGGACCAATAGGACATTTGCATCAACAACATGTTTTAGGGATGCATATCCACCACATTTCAGTAGGTTAGGATCAATTTTAAATCTCTTTCTTATAAAATTCCACCAAGCTATTAGGGGTTGTACTAGTGGAATTTCCCAACATGGATAACAAAACTTTGGTGTTCATTTTTAGTCCGTGAAATAATTTTATTCCCATACATTTATTAAAGTTTCAATTTTTTGCAAAAATAAACTCTGAATTTTTCATTTTGATTTGATCTATTTACCTTATCTTTTTGTTTTTGAGAAAAATGGGAGAGTGAAAACTCAAGTTTGGATTTGAAAAAAAATTGAACTTCCAAATTGGAAATGCACAAATGCTGAGAGAGTTAATTCCAAAATGAATCTGTGATTTTAAATGATTATAAACATTTTTAATTTTTTATATATTGGGTTTCGCAATCATTGGAAGAGGGGGGCCAGGCATTTTTAACTGAGTGTTGACTCCCAAACCATAAGTCATTTCCAACAAAAATTTTAGCCGTTACATATCTTTAATCAATCAAAACATTTACGAAGATCTATAAATGTTAGGTCCTCCTTTTGTAAAATAAGCAAAAACTGGGTTGTTTGGCTCTCGTAAATATCCCACCGCACATTAACTTGAGAATTTAATTTTTTCTGCTCCTTGAAATTTTTGGATCATTAGGTCTTTTGAATCTTCAATATGTTTCAGGCATGCATATCCACCACATTTAAAACTTGTTAGGATCATTTAGAAATCTATTTCTTATAAAATTCCACCAGGCTATTAGGGGTTGTACTAGTGGAATTTCCCAAACATGGATAACAAAACTTTGGTGTTCATTTTTAGTGCGTGAAATAATTTTCTTCACTTAAATTTAATATAGTTTTCAATTTTTTGTATACTTAAACTCTAAAATTTTCATTTTGTTTTGATCTATTTGCCTTAACTTTTGGTTTACGAGAAAAATGGGAGAGTGAAAACTAAAGTTTGGATTTGAAAAAAATTTAAACTTCCAAAATGGAAATGCACAAATGTTGATAGAGATAATTCCAAAAAGTATCTGTGATTTTTATGGATTTTAAACTCTTTTAGTTTTTTATATATTGGGTTTTGCAACTATCGAATGTGGGGGGACGAGGCATTTTTAACTAAGTTTTTACTCCGACACCATAAGTCATTTCTAACAAACATTATAGCTGTTACACATTATTAATTGATCAAAACATTGACGATGATCTATGATTGTAAGGTTCGCTTTTTGTTAAATAGGCAAAAAGTAGGTTGTTTGGCTCTAGTAAATATCCCACCGCACGTTAACTTGAGAATTTAATTTTTTCTATTTCTTGAAATTATTGGACCAATAGGCCATTCACATCAACAACATGTTTTAGGGATGCATATCCATCACATTTCAATAGGTTAGGATCAATTTTAAATCTCTTTCTTATAAAATTCCACCAAGCTATTAGGGGTTGTACTAGTGGAATTTCCCAAACATGGATAACAAAACTTTGGTGTTCATTATTAGTACGTGAAATAATTTTATTCCCACACATTTATTATAGTTTTCAATTTTTTGAAAAAAGAAACTCTAAATTTTTCATTTCGATTTGATCTATTTACCTTATCTTTTTGTTTTTGAGAAAAATGGGAGAGTGAAAACTCAAGTTTGGATTTGAAAAAAAATTGAACTTCCAAATTGGAAATGCACAAATGCTGAGAGAGTTAATTCCAAAAAGAATCTGTGATTTTAAATATTATAAACATTTTTAAGTTTTTATATATTGGGTTTCGCAATCATCGGAATAGGGGGGCCAGGAATTTTTAACTGAGTGTTGACACCCAACCATAAGTCATTTCTAACAAAAATTTTAGCCATTACATATAATTAATCAATCAAAACATTTATGAAGATCTATAAATGTTAGGTCCTCCTTTTGTAAAATAAGGAAAAACTGGGTTGTTTGGCTCTAGTAAATATCCCACCGCACGTTAACTTGAGAATTTAATTTTTTCTGCTCTTTGAAATTTTTGGATCATTAGGTCTTTTGAATCCTCAATATGTTTTAGGCATGCATATCCACCACATTTAAAACATGTTAGGATCATTTAGAAATCTATTTCTTATAAAATTCCACCAGCCTATTAGGGGTTGTACTAGTGGAATTTCCCAAACATGGATAACAAAACTTTGGTGTTCATTTTTAGTGCGTGAAATAATTTTCTTCACTTAAATTTAGTATAGTTTTCAATTTTTTGTATACTTAAACTCTAAAATTTTCATTTTGTTGTGATCTATTTACCTTAACTTTTGGTTTACGAGAAAAATGGGAGAGTGAAAACTAAAGTTTGGATTTGAAAAAAATTTAAACTTCCAAAATGGAAATGCACAAATGTTGATAGAGATAATTCCAAAAAGTATCTGTGATTTTTATGGATTGTAAACTCTTTTAGTTTTTTATATATTGGGTTTTGCAACTATTGAAAGTGGGGGGACGAGGCATTTTTAACTAAGTTTTTACTCCGACACCATAAGTCATTTCTAACAAACATTATAGCTGTTACACATCATTAATTGATCAAAACATTGACGATGATCTATGATTGTAAGGTTCACTTTTTGTTAAATAGGCAAAAAATAGGTTGTTTGGCTCTAGTAAATATCCCACCGCACGTTAACTTGAGAATTTAATTTTTTCTATTTCTTGAAATTATAGGACCAATAGGCCATTTGAATCAACAACATGTTTTAGGGATGCATATCCATCACATTTCAATAGGTTAGGATCAATTTTAAATCTCTTTCTTATAAAATTCCACCAAGCTATTAGGGGTTGTACCAGTGGAATTTCCCAAACATGGATAACAAAACTTTGGTGTTCATTTTTAGTGCATGAAATAATTTTATTCACTTAAATTTAATATAGTTTTCAATTTTTTGTATACTTAAACTCTAAAATTTTCATTTTGTTGTGATCTATTTACCTTATCTTTTGGTTTACGAGAAAAATGGGAGAGTGAAAACTAAAGTTTGGATTTGAAAAAAATTTAAACTTCCAAAATGGAAATGCACAAATTTTGATAGAGATAATTCCAAAAAGTATCTGTGATTTTTATGGATTGTAAACTCTTTTAGTTTTTTATATATTGGGTTTTGTAACTATCGAAAGTGGGGGGGACGAGGCATTTTTAACTAAGTTTTTACTCCGACACCATAAGTCATTTCTAACAAACAATATAGCTGTTACACATCATTAATTGATCAAAACATTGACGATGATCTATGATTGTAAGGTTCGCTTTTTGTTAAATAGGCAAAAAGTAGGTTGTTTGGGTCTAGTAAATATCCCACCGCACGTTAACTTGAGAATTTAATTTTTTCTATTTCTTGAAATTATTGGACCAATAGGCCATTTGCATCAACCACATGTTTTAGGGATGCATATCCATCACATTTCAATAGGTTAGGATCAATTTTAAATCTCTTTCTTATAAAATTCCACCAAGCTATTAGGGGTTGTACTAGTGGAATTTCCCAACATGGATAACAAAACTTTGGTGTTCATTTTTAGTCCGTGAAATAATTTTATTCCCACACATTTATTATAGTTTTCAATTTTTTGAAAAAAGAAACTCTAAATTTTTCATTTCGATTTGATCTATTTACCTTATCTTTTTGTTTTTGAGAAAAATGGGAGAGTGAAAACTCAAGTTTGGATTTGAAAAAAAATTGAACTTCCAAATTGGAAATGCACAAATGCTGAGAGAGTTAATTCCAAAAAGAATCTGTGATTTTAAATATTATAAACATTTTTAAGTTTTTATATATTGGGTTTCGCAATCATCGGAAGAGGGGGGCCAGGAATTTTTAACTGAGTGTTGACACCCAAACCATAAGTCATTTCTAACAAAAATTTTAGCCATTACATATAATTAATCAATCAAAACATTTACGAAGATCTATAAATGTTAGGTCCTTCTTTTGTAAAATAAGGAAAAACTGGGTTGTTTGGCTCTAGTAAATATCCCACCGCACGTTAACTTGAGAATTTAATTTTTTCTGCTCTTTGAAATTTTTGGATCATTAGGTCTTTTGAATCCTCACTATGTTTTAGGCATGCATACCCACCACATTTAAAACATGTTAGGATCATTTAGAAATCTATTTCTTATAAAATTCCACCAGGCTATTAGGGGTTGTACTAGTGGAATTTCCCAAACATGGATAACAAAACTTTGGTGTTCATTTTTAGTGCGTGAAATAATTTTCTTCACTTAAATTTAGTATAGTTTTCAATTTTTTGTATACTTAAACTCTAAAATTTTCATTTTGTTGTGATCTATTTACCTTAACTTTTGGTTTACGAGAAAAATGGGAGAGTGAAAACTAAAGTTTGGATTTGAAAAAAATTTAAACTTCCAAAATGGAAATGCACAAATGTTGATAGAGATAATTCCAAAAAGTATCTGTGATTTTTATGGATTGTAAACTCTTTTAGTTTTTTATATATTGGGTTTTGTAACTATCGAAAGTGGGGGGGGACGAGGCATTTTTAACTAAGTTTTTACTCCGACACCATAACTCATTTCTAACAAAAATTATAGCTGTTACACATCATTAATTGATCAAAACATTGACGATGATCTATGATTGTAAGGTTCGCTTTTTGTTAAATAGGCAAAAAGTAGGTTGTTTGGCTCTAGTAAATATCCCACCGCACGTTAACATGAGAATTTAATTTTTTCTATTTCTTGAAATTATTGGACCAATAGGCCATTTGTATCAACCACATGTTTTAGGGATGCATATCCATCACATTTCAATAGGTTAGGATCAATTTTAAATCTCTTTCTTATAAAATTCCCCCAAGCTATTAGGGGTTGTACTAGTGGAATTTCCCAACATGGATAACAAAACTTTGGTGTTCATTTTTAGTCCGTGAAATAATTTTATTCCCACACATTTATCGTAGTTTTCAATTTTTTGAAAAAATAAACTCTAAATTTTTCATTTTGATTTGATCTATTTCCCTTATCTTTTTTTTTTTTGAGAAAAATGGGAGAGTGAAAACTCAAGTTTGGATTTGAAAAAAAATTGAACTTCCAAATTGGAAATGCACAAATGCTGAGAGAGTTAATTCCAAAAAGAATCTGTGATTTTAAATCATTATAAACTTTTTTAATTTTTTATATATTGGGTTTCGCAATCATCGGAAGAGGGGGGCCAGGCATTTTTAACTGAGTGTTGACTCCCAAACCATAAGTCATTTCTAACAAAAATTTTAGCCGTTACATATCATTAATCAATCAAAACATTTACGAAGATCTATGAATGTTAGGTCCTCCTTTTGTAAAATAAGGAAAAACTGGGTTGTTTGGCTCTAGTAAATATCCCACCGCAGGTTAACTTGAGAATTTAATTTTTTCTGCTCCTTGAAATTTTTGGATCATTAGGTCTTTTGTATCTTCAATATGTTTCAGGCATGCATATCCACCACATTTAAAACATGTTAGGATCATTTAGAAATCTATTTCTTATAAAATTCCACCAGGCTATTAGGGGTTGTACTAGTGGAATTTCCCAAACAATGATAACAAAACTTTGGTGTTCATTTTTAGTGCGTGAAATAATTTTCTTCACTTAAATTTAATATAGTTTTCAATTTTTTGTATACTTAAACTCTAAAATTTTCATTTTGTTGTGATCTATTTACCTCAATTTTTGGTTTACGAAACAAATGGGAGAGTGAAAACTAAAGTTTGGATTTGAAAAAAATTTAAACTTCCAAAATGGAAATGCACAAATGTTGATAGAGATAATTCCAAAAAGTATCTGTGATTTTTATGGATTGTAAACTCTTTTAGTTTTTTATATATTCGGTTTTGCAACTATCGAAAATGGGGGAACGAGGCATTTTTAACTAAGTTTTTACTCCGACACCATAAGTCATTTCTAACAAGCAATATAGCTATTACACATCATTAATTGATCAAAACATTGATGATGATCTATGATTGTAAGGTTCGCTTTTTGTTAAATAGGCAAAAAGTAGGTTGTTTGGCTCTAGTAAATATCAAACCGCACGTTAACTTGAGAATTTAATTTTTTCTATTTCCTGAAATTATTGGACCAATAGGCCATTTGCATCAACAACATGTTTTAGGGATGCATATCCACCACATTTCAATAGGTCAGGATCAATTTTAAATCTCTTTCTTATAAAATTCCACCAAGCTATTAGGGGTTGTACTAGTGGAATTTCCCAAACATGGATAACAAAACTTTGGTGTTCATTTTTAGTCCGTGAAATAATTTTATTCCCATACATTTATTATAGTTTTCAATTTTTTGAAAAAATAAACTCTAAATTTTTCATTTCGATTTTGATCTATTTACCTTATCTTTTTGTTTTTGAGAAAAATGGGAGAGTGAAAACTCAAGTTTGGATTTGAAAAAAAATTGAACTTCCAAATTGGAAATCCACAAAAGCTGAGAGAGTTAATTCCAAAAAGAATCTGTGATTTTAAATGATTATAAACATTTTAAATTATTTTTTATATTGGGTTTCGCAATCATCGGAAGAGGGGAGCCAGGCATTTTTAACTGAATGTTGACTCCCAAACCATAAGTCATTTCTAACAAAAATTTTAGCCCTTACATATCATTAATCAATCCAAACATTTACGATGATCCATGAATGTTAGGTCCTCCTTTTGTAAAATAAGAAAAAACTGGGTTGTTTGGCTCTAGTAAATATCCCACAGCACGTTAACTTGAGAATTTAATTTTTTCTGCTCCTTGAAATTTTTGGATCATTAGGTCTTTTGAATCTTTAATATGTTTCAGGCATGCATATCCACCACATTTAAAACATGTTAGGATCATTTAGAAATCTATTTCTTATAAAATTCCACCAGGCTATTAGGGGTTGTACTAGTGGAATTTCCCAAACATGGATAACAAAACTTTGGTGTTTATTTTTAGTGCGTGAAATAATTTTCTTCACTTAAATTTAATATAGTTTTCAATTTTTTGTATACTTTAACTCTAAAATTTTCAATTTGTTGTGATCTATTTACCTTAACTTTTGGTTTACGAGAAAAATGGGAGAGTGAAAACTAAAGTTTGGATTTGAAAAAAATTTAAACTTCCAAAATGGAAATGCACAAATGTTGATAGAGATAATTCCAAAAAGTATCTGTGATTTTTATGGATTGTAAACTCTTTTAGTTTTTTATATATTGGGTTTTGCAACTAACGAAAGTGGGGGGACGAGGCATTTTTAACTAAGTTTTTACTCCGACACCATAAGTCAATTCTAACAAACATTATAGCTATTACACATCATTAATTGATCAAAACATTGACGATGATCTATGATTGTAAAGTTCGCTTTTTGTTAAATAGGCAAAAAGTAGGTTGTTTGGCTCTAGTAAATATCCCACCGCATGTTTACTTGAGAATTTAATGTTTTCTATTTCTTGAAATTAAATGACCAATAGGCCATTTGCATCAACAACATGTTTTAGGGATGCATATCCACCACATTTCAATAGGTTAGCATCAATTTTAAATCTCTTTTTTATAAAATTCCACCAAGCTATTAGGGGTTGTACTAGAGGAATTTCCAAAACATGGATAACAAAACTTTGGTGTTCATTTTTAGTCCGTAAAATAATTTTATTCCCATACATTTATTATAGTTTTCAATTTTTTCAAAAAATAAACTCTAAATTTTTCATTTTGATTTGATCTATTTACCTTATCTTTTTGTTTTTCAGAAAAATTGGAGAGTAAAAACTCAAGTTTGGATTTGAAAAAAAATTGAACTTCCAAATTGGAAATGCACAAATGCTGAGAGAGTTAATTCCAAAAAGAATCTGTGATTTTAAATGATTATAAACATTTTTAATTTTTTATATATTGGGTTTCGCATTCATCGGATGAGGGGGGCCAGGCATTTTTAACTGAGTGTTGACTTCCAAACCATAAGTCATTTCTAACAAAAATTTTAGCCGTTACATATCATTAATCAATCAAAACATTTACGAAGATCTATGAATGTTAGGTCCTCCTTTTGTAAAATAAGCAAAAATTGGGTTGTTTGGCTCTAGTAAATATCCCACCGCACATTAACTTGAGAATTTAATTTATTCTGCTCCTTGAAATTTTTGGATCATTAGGTCTTTTGAATCTTCAATAAGTTTCAGGCATGCATATCCACCACATTTAAAACATGTTAGGATCATTTAGAAATCTATTTCTTATAAAATTCCACCAGCCTATTAGGGGTTGTACTAGTGGAATTTCCCAAACATGGATAACAAAACTTTGGTGTTCGTTTTTAGTGCGTGAAATAATTTTCTTCACTTAAATTTAATATAGTTTTCAATTTTTTTTATACTTAAACTCTAAAATTTTCATTTTGTTGTGATCTATTTACCTTATCTTTTGGTTTACGAGAAAAATGGGAGAGTGAAAACTAAAGTTTGGATTTGAAAAAAATTTAAACTTCCAAAATGGAAATGCACAAATGTTGATAGAGATAATTCCAAAAATTATCTGTGATTTTTATGGATTGTAAACTCTTTTAGTTTTTTATATATTGGGCTTTGCAACTATCGAAAGTGGGGCGACGAGGCCTTTTTAACTAAGTTTTTACTCCGACACCATAAGTCATTTCTAACAAACATTATAGCTGTTACACATATTTAATTGATCAAAACATTGACGAGGATCTATGATTGTAAGGTTCGCTTTTTGTTAAATAGGCAAAAGGTAGGTTGTTTGGCTCTAGTAAATATCCCACTGCACGTTAACTTGAGAATTTAATTTTTTCTATTTCTTGAAATTATTGGACCAATTACCCATTTGCATCAACAACATGTTTTTGGGATGCATATCCACCAAATTTCAATAGGTTAGGATCAATTTTAAATCTCTTTCTTATAAAATTCCACCTAGCTATTAGGGGTTGTACAAGTGGAATTTCCCAAACATGGATAACAAAACTTTGGTGTTGATTTTTAGTCCGTGAAATAATTTTATTCCCATACATTTATTATAGTTTTCAATTTTTTGAAAAAATAAACTCTAAATTTTTCATTTCGATTTGATCTATTTACCTTATCCTTTTGTTTTTGAGAAAAATAGGAGAATGAAAACTCAAGTTTGGATTTGAAAAAAAATTGAACTTCCAAATTGAAAATCCACAAATGCTGAGAGAGTTAATTCCAAAAAGAATCTGTGATTTTAAATGATTATAAACATTTTTAATTTTTTATATATTGGGTTTCGCAATCATCGGAAGAGGGGAGCCAGGCATTTTTAACTGAGTGTTGACTCCCAAACCATAAGTCATTTCTAACAAAATTTTTAGCCCTTATATATCATTAATCAATCCAAACATTTACGATGATCTATGAATGTTTGGTCCTCCTTTTGTAAAATAAGCAAAAACTGGGTTGTTTGGCTCTAGTAAATATCCCACCGCACGTTAACTTGAGAATTTAATTTTTTCTGCTCCTTGAAATTTTTGGATCATTAGGTCTTTTGAATCTTTAATATGTTTCAGGCATGCATATCCACCACATTTAAAACATGTTAGCATCATTTAGAAATCTATTTCTTATAAAATTCCACCAGGCTATTAGGGGTTGTACTAGTGGAATTTCCCAAACATGGATAACAAAACTTTGGTGTTCATTTTTAGTGCGTGAAATAATTTTCTTCACTTAAATTTAATATAGTTTTCAATTTTTTGTGTACTTAAACTCTAAAATTTTCATTTTGTTGTGATCTATTTACCTTAACTTTTGGTTTACGAGAAAAATGGGAGAGTGAAAACTAAAGTTTGGATTTGAAAAAAATTTAAACTTCGAAAATGGAAATGCACAAATGTTGATAGAGATAATTCCAAAAAGTATCTGTGATTTTTATGGATTGTAAACTCTTTTAGTTTTTTATATATTGGGTTTTGCAACTATCGAAAGTGGGGGGAAGAGGCATTTTTAACTAAGTTTTTACTCCGTCACCATAAGTCAATTCTAACAAACATTATAGCTGTTACCCATCATTAATTGATCAAAACATTGACGATGATCTATGATTGTAAGGTTCACTTTTTGTTAAATAGGCAAAAAGTAGGTTGTTTGGCTCTAGTAAATATCCCACCGCATGTTTACTTGAGAATTTAATGTTTTCTATTTCTTGAAATTATTGGACCAATAGGCCATTTGCATCAACAACATGTTTTAGGGATGCATATCCACCACATTTCAATAGGTTAGGATCAATTTTAAATCTCTTTTTTATAAAATTCCACCAAGCTATTAGGGGTTGTACTAGTGGAATTTCCAAAACATGGATAACAAAACTTTGGTGTTCATTTTTAGTCCGTAAAATAATTTTATTCCCATAAATTTATTATAGTTTTCAAGTTTTTCAAAAAATAAACTCTAAATTTTTCATTTTGATTTTATCTATTTACCTTATCTTTTTGTTTTTGAGAAAAATTGGAGAGTGAAAACTCAAGTTTGGATTTGAAAAAAAATTGAACTTCCAAATTGGAAATGTACAAATGCTGAGAGAGTTAATTCCAAAAAGAATCTGTGATTTTAAATGATTATAAACATTTTTAATTTTTTATATATTGGGTTTCGCAATCATCGGAAGAGGGGGGCCAGGCATTTTTAATTGAGTGTTGACTCCCAAACCATAAGTCATTTCTAACAAAAAATTTAGCCGTTACATATCATTAATCAATCAAAACATTTACGAAGATCTATGAATGTTAGGTCCTCCTTTTGTAAAATAAGCAAAAATTGGGTTGTTTGGCTCTAGTAAATATCCCACCGCACATTAACTAGAGAATTTAATTTTTTCTGCTCCTTGAAATTTTTGGATCATTAGGTCTTTTGAATCTTCAATAACTTTCAGGCATGCATATCCACCACATTTAAAACATGTTAGGATCATTTAGAAATCTATTTCTTATAAAATTCCACCAGCCTATTCGGGGTTGTACTAGTGGAATTTCCCAAACATGGATAACAAAACTTTGGTGTTCATTTTTAGTGCGTGAAATAATTTTCTTCACTTAAATTTAATATAGTTTTCAATTTTTTTATACTTAAACTCTAAAATTTTCATTTTGTTGTGATCTATTTACCTTATCTTTTGGTTTACGGGAAAAATGGGAGAGTGAAAACTAAAGTTTGGATTTGAAAAAAATTTAAACTTCCAAAATGGAAATGCACAAATGTTGATAGAGATAATTCCAAAAATTATCTGTGATTTTTATGGATTGTAAACTCTTTTAGTTTTTTATATATTGGGCTTTGCAACTATCGAAAGTGGGGCGACGAGGCCTTTTTAACTAAGTTTTTACTCCGACACCATAAGTCATTTCTAACAAATATTATAGCTGTTACACATCATTAATTGATCAAAACATTGACGATGATCTATGATTGTAAGGTTCGCTTTTTGTTAAATAGGCAAAAAATAGGTTGTTTGGCTCTAGTAAATATCCCACCGCACGTTAACTTGAGAATTTAATTTGTTCTATTTCTTGAAATTATTGGACCAATTAGCCATTTGCATCAACAACATGTTTTAGGGATGCATATCCACCATATTTCAATAGGTTAGGATCAATTTTAAATCTCTTTCTTATAAAATTCCACCAAGCTATTAGGGGTTGTACTTGTGGAATTTCCCAAACATGGATAACAAAACTTTGGTGTTCATTTGTAGTCCGTGAAATAATTTTATTCCCATACATTTATTATGGTTTTCAATTTTTTGAAAAAATAAACTCTAAATTTTTCATTTTGATTTGATCTATTTACCTTATCTTTTTGTTTTTGAGAAAAATGGGAGAGTGAAAACTCAAGTTTGGATTCGAAAAAAAATTGAACTTCCAAATTGGAAAGGCACAAATGCTGAGAGAGTTAATTCCAAAAAGAATCTGTGATTTTAAATGATTATAATCAATTTTAATTTTTTATATATTGGGTTTCGCAATCATCGGAAGAGGGGTCCAGGCATTTTTAACTGAGTGTTGACTCCCAAACCATAAGTCATTTCTAACAAAAATTTTAGCCGTTACATATCATTAATCAATCAAAACATTTACGATGATCTATGAATGTTAGGTCCTCCTTTTGTAAAATAAGCAAAAACTGGGTTGTTTGGCTCGAGTAAATATCCCACCGCACATTAACTTGAGAATTTAGTTTTTTCTGCTCATTGAAATTTTTGGATCATTAGGTCTTTTGAATCTTCAATATGTTTTAGGCATGCATATCCACCACATTTAAAACATGTTAGGATCATTTAGAAATCTATTTCTTACAAAATTCCACCTGGCTATTAGGGGTGGAATTTCCCAAACATGGATAACAAAACTTTGGTGTTCATTTTTAGTGTGTGAAATAATTTTCTTCACTTAAATTTAATATAGTTTTCAATTTTTTGTATACTTAAACTCTAAAATTTTCATTTTGTTGTGATCTATTTACCTTATCTTTTGGTTTACGAGAAAAATGGGAGAGTGAAAACTAAAGTTGGGATTTGAAAAAAATTTAAACTTCCAAAATGGAAATGCACAAATGTTGATAGAGATAATTCCAAAAAGTATCTGTGATTTTTATGGATTGTAAACTCTTTTAGTTTTTTTATATATTGGGTTATGCAACTATCGAAAGTGGGGGGACGAGGCATTTTTAACTAAGTTTTTACTCCGACACCATAAGTCATTTCTAACAAACATTATAGCTGTTACACATCATTAATTGATCAAATCATTGACGAGGATCTATGATTGTAAGGTTCACTTTTTGTTAAATAGGCAAAAAGTAGGTTGTTTGGCTCTAGTAAATATCCCACCATACATTAACTTGAGAATTTAATTTTTTCTATTTCTTGAAATTATTGGACCAATAGGCCATTTGCATCAACAACATGTTTTAGGGATGCATGTCCTCCGCATTTCAATAGGTTAGGATCAATTTTAAATCGCTTTCTTATAAAATTCCACCAAGCTATTAGGGGTTGTACTAGTGGAATTTCCCAAACATGGATAACAAAACTTTGGTGTTCATTTTTAGTCCATAAAATATTTTTATTCCCATACATTTATTATAGTTTTCAATTTTTTGAAAAAATAAACTCTTAATTTTTTCGTTTCAATTTGATCTATTTACCTTATCTTTTTGTTTTTGAGAAAAATGGGAGAGTGAAATCTCAAGTTTGGATTTGAAAAAACATTGAACTTCCAAATTGGAAATGCACGAATGTTGAGAGAGTTAATTCCAAAAAGAATCTATGATTTTAAATGATTATAAACTTTTTTAAATTCCACCAAGCTATTTGGGGTTGTACTTGTGGAATTTCCCAAACATGGATAACAACACTTTGGTGTTCATTTTTAGAACGTGAAATAATTTTCTTCACTTACATTTATTATAATTTTCAAATTTTTTTCCATTCACGAACTCTAAAATTTTCATTTTTTTGTGATCGTTTTGTTTTCAAGAAAAGTGGGACATGTTTGGATTTGAAAAAAAATTGAAGGTCCAAATTGGAAATACACAAATGAAGGATTTTGACTTAGGTTTTGCAATCTTCGGAAAAGGGGGGTTGAGGTATTTTTAACTGAGTGTTGACTCCCAAACCATAAGTAATTCTAACAAAAATTATAGCCGTTACACATCATTAATTGGACAAAACATTTATGATGATCTATGAATGTGAGGTCCTCCTTTCGTAAAATAGGCAAAAAGTGGGTTGTTTGGCTCTGGTAAATTATCCCACCGCTCGTTAACTTGAGAATTTAACTGTTTCTAGTCCTTGAAATTGTTGGATCATTAGGTCTTTGAATCTTCAACATGTTTCAGGCATGCATATCTTCCACATTTAAAACATGTTAGGATCAATTAGAAATTTCTTTCTTATAAAATTCCACCAATTTATTAGGTATTGTACTTGTGGAATTTCCCAAACATGGTTAAAAACTCTTTGTTGTTCATTTTTAGTGTGTGAAATAATTTTCTTCATTACATTTATTATATTTTTCAATTTTTTGCATACATAAACTCTAAAATTTTCATTTTGTTGTGATCTATTTTCCTTATCCTTTTGTTTTTGAGAAAAATGGGAGAGTGAAAACTCAAGTTTGGATTTGAAAAAAAATTGAACTTCCAAAATGGAAATGCACAAATTCTGATAGAGTTAATTCCAAAAATAATCTGTGATTTTAAATGATTGTATAATCTTTAAATTTTTTATGTATTGGGTTTCTCAATCATGGGAAGAGGGGGGCGAGGCATTTTTAACTGAGTGTTGACTCCCAAACCATAAGTCATTTCTAACAAAAATTATAGCCATTATATATCATTAATCGATGAAAAAATATACGATGATCTATTATTGTTATGTTTGCTTTTTTTAATATAGGCGAAAAATGGGTTGTTTGGCTCTGGTAAATATCCCACCGAACGTTAACTTGACAATTTAATTTCTTCAACTCCTTGAACTTTTTTTTATCATTCGGTGATTTGCATCATTAACATGTTTCCGGCATGCACTCCCCCACATTTAAAACAAGTTAGGATTCAATTAGAAAACACTTTTGTTATAAAATTCCACCAAGCTATTAGGGGTTGTACTAGTGGAATTTCTCAAACATGGATAACAAAAATTTGGTGTTCATCTTTAGTGCATGAAATAATTTTCTTCACTTACATGTATTAATCTTTTAAAAAAAATGTAACATCCAAAATAGAAATGCATAAATGGTGAGAGAGATAATTCCAAAAAGTATCTGTGATTATTAAGGATTGTAAACTCATTTAGTTTTTTATATATTGGGTTTGTCAAAAATCTAAAGAGGAGGGTGGGGGGGGGGGGGGGGGGGTGGTGGAATTGGGGGATGGGGATGGGCTTGGAATTTTTTACTGAGTGTTGACTCCCAAACCGTAAGTCATTGCTAACAAAAATTATAGTCGTTACACATCACTAATCGATAAAAATATTTATGATGATCTATTAGGTCCGATTTTTGTAAAATTGGCAAAAAGTGGGTTGTTTGGCTCTAGTAAATATCCCACTGCCCGTTAACTTGAGAATTAATTTTTTTTCTACTCCTTGAAATTTTTGGATCATTAGGTCATTTGCTTCTTCAACATGTTTAAGGCATGCATATCCACCATATTTAAAACATGTTAGGATCAATTAGAAATCTCTTTCTTATAAAATTTCAGCAAGCTACTAGGGGTTATACTAGTGGAATTTTCCAAACATGGATAACAAAACTTTGGTGTTCATTTTTATTGCGTAAAATAATGTTCTTCACTTAAATTTATTAATGTTTTAAATTGAAAATCCAAAATGGAAATGCACAAATGTGACTCAGATAATTCAAAAATGTATCTGTGATTTTTAAGGATTGTAAACTCATTTTGTTTTTTATATATTGGGCTTCGCTATCATTGGAAGAGAGGGGGGGGGGGGGGGGGGGGTGGGGGTGCGGGGAAGGCAGTTTTTACTGAGTGTTAACTCCTAAACCATAAGTCACTTCTAACAAACATTATAGCCATTACACATCATTAATTGATCAAAACATTTACGCTGATCTATGATTGTTAGGTCCGCTTTTTGTAAAATAGGCAAAAAGTTGATTGTTTGGCTCTACTAAATAACCCACTGCAAGTTAACTTGAGAATTTAATTTTTTATACTCCTTGAAACTTTTGAATCATTAAGTCATTTGCATCTTCAACATATTTCTGGGTTACATATCCACCACATTTAAACAGGTTAGGATCAATTAGAAATCTCTTTCTTATAAAGTTCCACCAAGCTATTAGGGGTTTTACTAGTGGAATTTCCCAAACACGGATAACCAAAGTTTGGTGTTCTTTTTTAGTGCGTTAAATAAATTTATTCTCTTACATTTATTGCACTTTCCAATTTTTTGCAAACATAAACTCTGAAATTTTCATTTGTTTTTATCTATTTGCCATTTTTTTTTTTTTTATAAAAATGGGGGAGTAAAAACTCAAGTTTGGATTTGAAAAAAAATTGAACATCCAAAATGGAAATGCACATATGCTAAGAGATATAATTCTAAAATGTATCTATGATTTTTAAGGACTGTAAACTCTTTTATTTTTTTATATATTGGGTTTTGTTATCATCGGAAGAGGGAGGGGCGAGGCATTTTTAACTGAGTGTCGACTCCCAAACCAAAAGTCATTTCTAACAAACATTATAGCCATTACACATCATTAATTGATCAAAACATTTATGATGATCTACGATTGTTACATCCGCTTTTTGTAAAATAGCCAAAAAGTGGGTTGTTTGGCTCTGCTAAATATCCCACCGCACATTAACTTGAGAATTTAATTTTTTCTACTCATTGAAAATTTTGGATCTTGAGGACATTTGCTACTTCAACATGTTTCAGGCATGCATATCCACCACATTTAAAACAAGTTAGGATCAATTAGAAATCTCTTTCTTATATAATTCCACCAAGCTATTAGGGGTTGTATTCGTGGCATTTCCAAAACATGGATAACAAAACTTTGGTGTTCATTTTTAGTGTGTTAAATAATTTTCTTCACTTACATTCATTATAGTTTTCAATTTTTTGCATACATAAACTCTAAATTTTTCATTTTGTTCTGATCTATTTGCCTTTTCTTTTTTTTTTTTACGAGAAAAATGAGAGAGTGAAAACTGAAGTTTGGATTTGAAAAAGATTGAACTTCCAAAATGGAAATGCACAAAGGCTAAGAGAGATAATTCCAAAAAGTATATGTGATTTTTAAGGATTTTAAACTCTTTTAGTTTTGTATATATTGGGTTTTGCAATCACCGGAAGAGGGGGGGGGGCGAGGCATTTTTAACTGAGTGTTGAGTCCCAAATCATAAGTCGATCTAAAAAAAATTATAGCTGTTACACATCATTAATCTATCAAAACATTTATGATTATCTATGATTGTTAGAACTGCTTTTTTTAAAATAGGCAAAAAGTGGGTTGTTTGGCTCTTGTAAATATCCCACCGCACGTTAACTTGGGAATTTAATTTTTTCTACTCCTTGAAATTTTTGGATCATTAGGTTATTTGCATCTTCAACATGTTTAAGGCATGCATATCCGCCACATTTAAAACATGTTAGGATGAATCAAAAATCTCTTTCTTACAAAGTTCCACCAAGTCATTAGGGGTTGTACTAGTGAAATTTCCCAAACATGGACAACAAAACATTGGTGTTCATTTTTAGTGCAAGAAATAATTTTCTTCACCTAAATTTATTATAGTTTAAAATTTTTTGCATACATAAACTCTAAAATTTTCATTTTTTTGTGATGTATTTGCCTCATAGTTTTTTTTACGCGAAAATGGGAGAGTGAAAACACAAGTTTGTATTTGAAAAAAATTGAGAATTTAACTTTTTTGTACTCCTTGAAACTTTTGGATCATTAGATCATTTGCATCTTCAATATGTTTCTGGCTTGCATATCCACCACATTTAAAACAGGTTAGGATCAATTAGAAATATCTTTCTTATAAAATTCCACCAAGCTATTAGGGGTTGTACTAGTGGAATTTCCCAAACAAGGATAACAAAACATTAGTGTTCATTTTTAATGCATGAAATAATTTTCTTCACTTACATTCATTATAGTTTTCAATTTTTTGCATACATGAACTCTAAAACTTTCATTTCCTTGTGATCTATTTGCCTTATCTTTTTGTTTTAGATAAAAATGGGAAAGTGAAAACTCAAGTTTGGATTTAAAAAAAAATTGAACATCGAAATTGGCAATGCACAAATGCTGAGAGAGATAATTCCAAAAAGTATTTTTAATTTTTAAGGATTGTCAACTCTTTTAGTTTTTTATATATTGGGTTTTGCAATCATCGGAAGAGGGGGGGGGGGGGGGGGGGTGAGATATTTTTAACTGAGTGTTGACTCCCATACCATAAGTCATTTCTAACAAAACGTATAGCCATTACACATCATTAATCGATGAAAACGTTTGTGATGATCTGTGACTGTTAGGTCCGCTTTTTGTAAAATAGGCAAAAAGTCGGTTGTTTGGCGCAGGTAAATATCCCACCACACGAGAACTTGAGAATTAAATTTTATCAACTCGAAATTTTTGCATCATTAGGTCATTTGCATCATCAACATGTTTCAGGCATGCATATCCCCCACATTTAAAACAAGTTAGGATCAATTAGAAATCTCTTTCTTATAAAGTTCCTCTAAGTCATGTGGGGTTGTATTAATGGAATTTCCCAAACATGGAGAACAAAACTTTGGTGTTCATTTTCAGTGCATGAACTAATTTTCTTCACTTAAATTCATTATAGTTTTCAATTTTTTGCATACATAAACTCTAAAATTTTCATTTTGTTGTGATCTATTTGCCTTTTCTTTACTTTTTACGAGAAAAAAGAGAGAGTGAAGACTCAAGTTTGGATTTGAAAAAGATTCAACTTCCACAATGGAAATGCACAAAGGCTGAGAGAGATAATTCCAAAAAGTATTTGTGAATTTTAAGGATTGTAAACTCTTTTAGTTTTTTATATATTGGGTTTTGTAATCATCAGAAGAGGGTGGGGAGGCATTTTTAACTGAGTGTTGAGTCCCAAACCATAACTCGATTTTCAAAAAAATTATACCCATTACACATCATTAATCCATGAAAACATTTATGATTATCTATGATTGTTAGGATTGCTTTTTGTAAAATAGCCAAAAGGTGGGTTGTTTGGCTCTGGTAAATATCCCACCGCACGTTAACTTGAGAATTTAATTTTTTCTACTCCTTAAAATTTTTGAATCATTATGTCATTTACATCTTCAATATGTTTAAGGCATGCATATCCACCACATTTAAAACATGTTAGGATCAATCAGAAATCTCTTTCTTATAAAGTTCCACCAAGTCATCAGGGGTTGTACTAGTGGAATTTCCCAAACATTGACAACAAAACTTTGGTGTTCATTTTTAGTGCGTGAAATCATTTTCTTCACTTAAATTTATTATATTTTAATTTTTTTTGCATACATAAACTCTAAAATTTTCATTTTTTTGTGATCTATTTGCCTTATATTTTTTATTACGAGAAAATGGGAGACTGAAAACACAAGTTTGGATTTGAAAAAAATTGAACATCCAAAATGGAACAAAAATGTATCTGTGATTTTTAAGGACTGTAAACTTTTTTGTTTTTTATATATTGGGTTTTGCTATCATCAGAACTGGGGGGGGATGCATTTTTAACTGAGTGTTGACTCATAAACCATAAGTCATTTCTAACAAACATTATAGCCATTACACATCATTAATCGATCAAAACATTTATGATGATCTATAATTGTTAGGTCTGCTTTTTGAAAATTAGCAAAAAGTGGGTTGTTTGGCTTTGGTAAATATCCCACCACACGTTAACTTGAGAATTTAATTTTTTCTACTCGAAATTTTTGGATCATAAGGTCATTTGCATCTTCGACATGTTTCAGGCTTGCATACACCACATTTAAAAAATGTTAGGATCAATTAGAAATATCTTTCTCATAAAATTCAACCAAGCTATGAGGGTGGAATTTCCCTAATAAGGAAAATAAAACATTGGTGTTCATTTTTAGTGCGTGAAATAATTTTCTTCACTTACATTTATTATAGTTTTTAATTTTTTGCATACATAAACTCTAAAATATTTTTTTTTGTTGTGATCTATTTGCATTTTCTTTTTTTTTTTACGAAACAAATGAGAGAGTGAAGACACAAAGTTGGATTTAAAAACAATTTAACATAAAAAATGGAAACGAACAAATGTTGAGAGAGATAATTCCAAAAAGTATCTGTGATTTGTAAGGACTTTAAACTCTTTTTGTTTTTAATATATTGGGCTTTGCAATCATCGAAAGAGGGGGGCGAGGCATTTTTAACTGAGTGTTGACTCCAAAACCACAAGTCATTTCTAACAAACTTTATTGCCTTTACACATCATTAATCGATCAAAACATTTATGATGATCAATGATTGTCAGGTCCGTTTTTTGTAAAATAGGCAAAAAGTGGGTTGTTTGGCTCAGGTAAATATCCCACCGCACGTTAACTTGAGAATTTATTTGTTTCTACTCCGTGAAATTTTTGGATCATTAGGTCAATTGCATCATCAACATGCTATTGGCATGCATATCGCCCACATTTAAAATATGTTAGGATCAATTAAAAATCCTTTTCTGATAAAGTTCCACCAAGTCTTTAGGGGTTGTCTAGTAGACTTTCCCAAACATGGATAACAAA
This sequence comes from Aristolochia californica, assembly GCF_029961685.1. Classification (NCBI taxonomy): domain Eukaryota; kingdom Viridiplantae; phylum Streptophyta; class Magnoliopsida; order Piperales; family Aristolochiaceae; genus Aristolochia; species Aristolochia californica. The sequence goes on along the minus strand of NW_027182257.1, from coordinate 18,915,868 downwards.
ACTTTGGTGTTCATTTTTAATGTGTGAAATAATTTTATTCTCTTACATTTATTATAGATTTCAACTTTTTGCAAACATAAACTCAAAAGTTTTCATTTTGTTGTGATCTATTTGCATTATCTTTTTGTTTACGAAAAAAATTGGAGAGTGAAAACTCAAGTATGGATTTGAAAAAAATTTAACATCCAAAATGAAAAGCACAAATGCTGAGAGAGATAAATCCAAAAAGTATCTGTGATTTTTAAGGATTCTAAACTTTTTCAGAATCTTTTTATATATAGGGTTTTGCTATCATCGAATGAGGGGGACGAGGCATTTTTAACTGAGTGTTGACTCCCAAACCATAAGTCATTTCTAACAAAAATTATAGCCGTTACACATCATTAATCGATCAAAAAATTTATGATGATCTATGATTGTTACGTCCGCCTTTTTTAAAATAGACAAAAAGTGAGTTGTTTGGCTCTGGTAAATATCCCACCACACGTTAACTTGAGAATTTAATTTTTTCTACTCCTTGAAATTTTTGGATCTTTAGGTCATTTGCATCTTCAACATACTTCAGTCATGCAGATCCACCACATTTAAAACAACTTAGGATCAATTAAAAATTTCTTTAATATAAAATTCCACTACGCTATTAGGGTTTTTACAAGTGGAATTTTCGAAACATGGATAACAAAACATTTGAGTTCATTTTTGGTGCGTGAAATAATTTTCTTCTCTTACATGTATTATAGATTTCAATTTTTTGCATACATAAACTCTCAAAATTTTCATTTTTTTGTGATATATTTGCCTTATCTTTTTATTTACAAGAAAAATGGGAGAGTGATAACTCAACTTTGGATTTGAAAAAAAATTAAACATCCAAAATGGAAATGCCCAAATGCTGAGAGAGATAATTGCAAAAAGTATCTGTGATTTTTAAGGATTGTAAACTCTTTTAGTTTTTTATAGATTGGATTTTTCAATCATCGGAAAAGTGGATTGTTTGGCTCAGGTAAATATCCCACCACACGTTAACTTAGGAATTTAATTTTTTCTACACCTTTAAATTTATGGATCATTAGGTCATTTGCATCATCAACATGTTTCAAGAATGCATATCCACCACATTTAAAATATCATAGGATCAAGTAGAAATCTCTTTCTTATAAAGTTCCACCAAGTTATTAGGGGTGGTACTAGTGGAATATCCCAAACATGGATAACAAAACTTTGGTGTTCATTTTTAGTGTGTGAAATAATTTTCTTCTCTTACATTTATTATAGTTTTCAATATTTTGAAAACATAAACTCTAAAATTTTCATTTTGTTGTAATCTATTTGCCTTATCTTTTTGTTTTAGAGAAAAATGGGAAAGTGAAAACTCAAGTTTGGATTTCAAAAAAAAATTGAACATCGAAAATGGCAATACACAAATGCTAAGAGAGATAATTCCAAAATGTATCTGTAATTTTTAAGGATTGTAAACTCTTTTAGTTTTTTATATATTGGGTTTTGCAATCATCGGAAGAGGGGGGTGAGACATTTTTGACTGAGCGTTGACTCCCAAACCATAAGACATTTCTAACAAAAAGTTTGGCTGTTAGACATCATTAATCGATCAAAACATTTGTGGTGATCTGTGATTGTTAGGTTCGCTTTTTGTAAATTAGGCAAAAAGTGGGTTGTTTGGCGCAGGTAAATATCCCACCGCACAAGAACTTGAGAATTAAATTTTATCTACTCGAAATTTTGGCATCATTAGGTCATTTGCATCATCAACATGTTTCAAGCCTGCATTTCCCCCACATTTAAAACATGTTAGGATCAATTAGAAATCTCTTTCTTATAAAGTTCCATGAAGTCATTATGGGTTGTTCTAGTGGACTTCCTCAAACATGGATAACAAAAGTTTGGTGTTCATTTTTAGGGCGTCAAATTATTATTCACTTACCTTTATTATAGTTTTTTATTTTTTGCATACATAAACTCTAAAATTTCATTTTGTTGTGATCTATTTGCCTGATCTTTTTGTTTACGAGAAAAATGGGGGAGTGAAAACTCTAAGTTTGGATTCAAAAAAATAGTACATCCAAATTGGAAATGCACAAATGTCCAGAGAGATAATTCAAAAACTCAAGTTTGGATTAAAAAAAATAGTACATCCAAATTGGAAATGCACAAATGTCCAGAGAGATAATTCAAAAATGTATCTGTTATTTTTAAGGACTGTAAACTTTTTTAGTTTTTTTATATATTGGGTTTAGCTATCATTGGAAGAGGAGGGGGGGGGGGGGGGGGGGGGGGGGGGGGGGGGGGGGTTGAGACATTTTTAATTGAGTGTTGACTCCCAAACCATAAGTCATTTCTAACAAACATTACAGCTGTTACACATCATTAACTGATCAAAACATTTTCGATGATCTATGATTGTTAGGTCCGCTTTTTGTAAAAAAGCCAAAAAGTGGGTTGTTTAGCTCTTGTAAATATCCCACCGCACGTTAACTAGAGAATTTAGTTTTTTTCTACTCCTTGAAATTTTTGGATCATTAGGTCATTTGCATCTTTAACATGTTTTAGGCATGCATATCCACCACATTTAAAATAGGTTAGGATCAACTAGAAATCTCTTTCTTTTAAAATTCCACCAAGCTATTAGGAGTTGTATTAGTGGAATTTCCCAAACATGGATAACAAAACTTTGGTGTTCATTTTTAATACGTGAAATGATTTTCTTCACTTACGTTCATTTTTTTTTTCAATTTTTTGCATACATAAACTTTAAAATTTTCATTTTTTTGTGATCTATTTGCCATTTCTTTTTGTGTACAAGAAAAATGAGAGAGTGAAAACTTAAGTTTGGATTTGAAAAAAATTGAACATCCAAAATGGAAATGCACAAATGCTAAGAGAGATAATTCCAAAAAGTATCTGTGATTTTTAAGGATTGTAAACTCTTTTAGTTTTTTATATATTGGGTTTTGCAATCATCAGAAGAGGGGGGCGAGGAAATTTTAACTGAGGGTTGACTCCCAAACCTTAAGTCGTTTCTAACAAAAATTATAGCTGTTAGACATCATTAATTGATCAAAACATTTATGATGATCTATGATTGTAAGGACCGCTTTTTGTAAAATAGGCAAAAAGTGGGTTGTTTGGCTCTGGTAAATATCCCACCGCACGTTAAATTGAGAAGTTAATTTTGTTTACTCCTTGAAATATTTTTGATCATTAGGTCATTTGCTTCCTCAACATGTTTCAGGCATGCATATCCACCACATTTAAAACATGTTAGGATTCAATTAGAAATCTCTTTCTTATAAAATTAAACCAAGCTATTAGGGGTTGTACTAGTGGAATTTCCCAAACATGGATAACAAAACTTTGGTGTTGAATTATAGTGTGTGAAATAATTTTCTTTTCTTACATTCATTTTAGTTGTCAATTTTTTGCATACATAAACTCTAAAATTTTCATTTTGTTGTGATCTTTTTACATTATCTTTTGTTTATGTGAAAAATGGGAGAGTGAAAACTCAAGTTTGGATTTGAAAAAAAATTGAACATCCAAAATGGAAATGCACAAATACTGAGAGAGATAATTCCAAAAAGTATCTGTGATTTTTAAGGATTTTAAACTCTTTTAGTTTTTTATATATTGGGTTTTGCAATCATCGGAAGAGTTGAGTGTTGACTCCCAAACCATAAGTCATTTCTAAAAAAAATTATTGCCATTACACGTCATTAATCGATCTAAACATTTACGATGTTGTATGATTAGAAGGTCCACTTTTTGTAAAATAGGCAAAAATTGGGTTATTTGGCTCAGGCATGCATATCTTACACATTTAAAACATGTTAGGATTGAATTTGAAATCTCTTACTTATAAATTTCCACCAACCTATTTGGGGTTGTACTAGTGGAATTTCCCTAACATGGATAACAAAACATTAGGTGTTCATTTTTACTGCGTGATATAATTTTCTTCATTTACATTTATTATAATTTTCATTTTTTTGCATACATAAACTCTAAAATTTTCATTTTGTTGTGATCTATTTACCTTATCTTTTTGTTTACGAGAAAAATTGTAGAGTGAAAACTCAGTTTTGAATTTGAAAAAAATTGAACATCCAAAATGGAAATGTACAAATGCTGAGAGAGATAATTCCAAAAAGTATATGTGATTTTTAAGGATTGTAAACTCTTTTTGTTTTTTATATATTGGATTTTTCAATCATCGGAAGAGGGGGGGGGGGGGGGGGGGGGGTGGGCGAGGCATTTTTAACTGAGTGTTGACTCCCTAACCATAAGTCATTTCTAACAAAAATTATAGCCATTACACTTCATGAATTGATCAAAACATTTATGATGATTTATTAATTGTTAGGTCCGATTTTTGTAAAATAGGCAAAAAGAGGGTTGTTTGGCTCAGTAAATATCCCACCGCACGTTAACTTGAGAGTTTAATTTTGTCTACTCCTTCAAAATTTTGGATCATTAGGTCATTTGCACCTCAACATGTTTCAGGCATGCATATCCACCACATTTAAAACATGTTAGGAATCAATTAGAAATCTCTTTCTTATAAAATTCCACCAAGCTATTTGGGGTTGTACTAGAGGAATTTTCCAAACATGGATAACAAAACTTTGGTGTTGAATTTTAGTGTGTGAAATAATTTTCTTTTCTTACATTCATTTTAGTTGTCAATTTTTTTGCAAACATAAACTCTAAAATTTTCATTTTGTTGTGATCTTTTTACATTATCTTTTGTTTATGTGAAAAATGGGAGAGTGAAAACTCAAGTTTGGATTTGAAAAAAAAATGAACATCCAAAATGGAAATGCTCAAATACTGAGAGAGATAATTCCAAAAAGTATCTATGATTTTTAAGGATTTTAAACTCTTTTAGTTTTTTATATATTGGGTTTTGCAATCATCGGAAGAGCTGAGTGTTGACTCCCAAACCATAAGTCATTTCTAAAAACATTTATTGCCATTACACGTCATTAATCGATCTAAACATTTACGATGTTGTATGGTTAGAAGGTCCACTTTTTGTAAAAAAGGCAAAAATTGGGTTATTTGGCTCAGGCATGCATATTCAACGCATTTAAAACATGTTAGGATTGAATTTGAAATCTCTTACTTATAAAATTCCACCAACCTATTTGGGGTTGTACTAGTGGAATTTCCCAAACATGGATAACAAAACATTGGTGTTCATTTTTACTGCGTGATATAATTTTCTTCATTTACATTTATTATAATTTTTATTTTTTTGCATACATAAACTCTAAAATTTTCATTTTGTTGTGATCTATTTACCTTATCTTTTTGTTTACGAGAAAAATTGGAGAGTGCAAACTCAAGTTTGGATTTGAAAAAAATTGAACATCCAAAATGGAAATGTACAAATGCTGAGAGAGATAATTCCAAAAAGTATATGTGATTTTTAAGGATTTTAAACTCTTTTTGTTTTTTATATATTGAATTTTTCAATCATCGGAAGAGGGGGGCAAGGCATTTTTAACTGAGTGTTGACTCCCTAACCTTAAGTCATTTCTAACAAAAATTATAGCCATTACACATCATGAATTGATCAAAACATTTATGATGATCTATTAATTGTTAGGTCCTATTTTTTTAAAATAGGCAAAAAGAGGGTTGTTTGGCTCAGGTAAATATCCCACCGCACGTTAACTTGAGAGTTTAATTTTGTCTACTCCTTCAAAATTTTGGATCATTAGGTCATTTGCATCTTCAACATGTTTCAGGCATGCATATCCACCACATTTAAAACATATTAGGATTCAATTAGAAATCTCTTTCTTATAAAATTCCACCAAGCTATTAGGGGTTGTACTAGTGGAATTTCCCAAACATGGATAACAAAACTTTGGTGTTGAATTTTAGTGTGTGAAATAATTTTCTTTTCTTACATTCATTTTAGTTGTCAATTTTTTGCATACATAAACTCTAAAATTTTCATTTTGTTGTGATCTTTTTACATTATCTTTTGTTTATGTGAAAAATGGGAGAGTGAAAACTCAAGTTTGGATTTGAAACAAAATTGAACATCCAAAATGGAAATGCTCAAATACTGAGAGAGATAATACCATAAAGTATCTGTGATTTTTAAGGATTGTAAACGCTTTTAGTATTTTATACATTGGGTTTTGCAATCGTCGGAAGATGGGGACTGAGGCTTTTTTAACGGAGTGTTAACTCCCAAACCATAAGTCGTTTCTAACAAAAGTTATAGCCATTACACATCATTAATTGATGAAAATATTTACGATGATCTATGATTGTTAGGTCTGCTTTTTTTAAAATAGGCAAAAAGTGGATTATTTGGCTCTGGTAAATATCCCACCATACGTAGACTTGGTAATTTAATTTTTTCTACTCCTTAAAATTTTTGGATCATTGGGTCATTTGCATCTTCAACTTATTTCAGGCATGCATATCCACCACATTAAAAACATGTTAGGATTCAATTAGAAATATCTTTCTTATAAAATTCCACCAAGCAATTAGGGGTTGTACTAATCGAATTTCCCAAACATGGATATCAAAACTTTGATGTTCATTTTTAGTCTATGAAATAATTTTCTTCACTTAAATTCATTACAGTTTTCAATTTTTTGCATACATAAACTCTAAAATTTTCATTTTGTTGTGATCTATTTGCCTTATCTTTTTGTTTACGAGAAAATTGCGAGAGTAAAAACACAAGTTTGGATTTGAAAAAAAATTGAACATCCAAAATGGAAATGTACAAATGCTGAGAGAGATAATACCAAAAAGTATCTGTGATTTTTAAGGATTGTAAAATCTTTTAGTTTTTTATATATTGGGTTTTGCAATCATTGAAAGGGGGGGGGGGGGGTGAGGCATTTTTAACTGAGTGTTGACTCCCTAACCACAAGTCATTTCTAACAAAAAATTTAGCCGTTACAAGTCATTAATCGATCAAAACATTTACAATGATCTATGATTGGTAGGTCCAGTTTTTTGTAAAATAGGCAAAAAGTGGGTTGTTTTACTCAGGTAAATTTCCCACCGCACGTTAACTTGAGAATTTAAGTTTTTCTACTCCTTGAAATTTTTGGATCATTGGGTCATTTGCATGTTCAAGATGTTTCATGCATGCGTATCCACCACATTTAAAATATGGATCAATTAGAAAACTCTTTCATATAAAGTTCCACCATGTGATTAGGGGTTCTACTAGTGGAATTTCGCAAACAAGGATAACAAAACATTGGTGTTCATTTTTAGAGCTTGAAATAATTTTAATCTCTTACATTTATTTTAGTTTTCAATGATTTTGAAAACATAAACTCTAAAATTTTCATTTTTTGTGATCTATTTGCCGTATCTTTTTTGTTTTAGAGAAAAATGGGAGAGTGAAAACTCAAGTTTGGATTTGAAAAAAAATTGAACATCAAAAATGGATATGTACAAATGCTGAGAGAGAAAATTCCAAAATGTATCTGTGATTTTTAAGGGTTGTAAACTATTTTATCTTTTTTTTTATATTGGGTTTTACAATCGTCGGAAGAGGGGGGGGGGGGGGGGGGGGGGTGGCGAGGCTTTGTTTACTGATTGTTGACTCTCAAACCGTAAGTCATTTCTAAAAAAAATTATAGCCATAACACATCATTAATCGAAAAAAACATTTAGAATGATATATGATTGTTAGGTCCACTTTTTGTAAAATAGGCAAGAAGTGGGTTGTTTGGCTCTGGTAAATATTCCACCGCATGTTAACTTGAGAATTAATTTTTTTCTACTCCTTGAAAGTTTTGGATCATTAGGTCATTTCCATCTTCAACATGTTTCAGGCAACATATCCACCACATTTAAAACATGTTAGGATCAATTAGAAATATCTTTCTTATAAAGTTCCACCAAGTTACTAGGGGTTGTACAAGTGGAATTTCCCAAACAAGGTTAACAAAACTTTGGTGTTTATTTTTAGCCCGTGAAATAATTTTCATCACTTACATTTACTATAGATTTCAAATTTTTGCAAACATAAACTCTAAAATTTTCATTTTGTTGTGATCGATTTGCCTAATCTTTTTGTTTACGAGAAAAATAGGATAGCGAAAACTGAAGTTTGGATTTGAAAAAAATTGAACATACAAAATGGAAATGCACAAATGCTGAGAGAGATAATTCCAAAAAGTATCTGTGATTTTTAAGGTTTGTAAACTCTTTTAGTTTTTCATATATTGGGTTTTTCAATCATCGGAAGAGGGGAGGCGAGGAATTTTAAATTGAGTGTTGACTCCCAAACAATAAGTCATTTCTAACGAAAATTATAGCCGTTACACATCAATAATCGATCAAAACATTTACGATAATCTATGATTGTTAGGTCCAATTTTTGTAAAATAAGGAAAAAGTGGTTTGTTAGGCTCTAGTAAATATCCCACCGTAGGTTAACTTGAGAGATTAATTTTTTCTACTCCAAATTTTTGGATCATTAGGTCATTTGCATCTTGAACATGTTTCAGGAATGTATATCCACCACATTTAAAACATGTTAGGAACAATTAGAAATTTCATTCTTATAAAATTCCACCAAGCTATTAGGGGTTGTACTAGTGGAATTTCCCAAACATGGATAACAAACTTTTGTGTTCATTTTTTGTGCAAAAATTAATTTTCTTCACTTACATTTATTATAGTTTTCAATTTTTTTTGCATACATAAACTCTAAAATTTTCATTTTGTTGTGATCTATTTGCCTTATCTTCTTGTTTACGAGAAAAACGGGAGTGAAAATGGAAGTTTGGATTTAAAAAAAAATTGACAATCCAAAATTGAAATGCACAAATGCTGAGAGTGATAATTCCAAAAAGTTTCTATAATTTATTAGGAATGTAAAAATTTTTAGTTTTTTATATATTGGGTTTTGGAATAATCTGTAGAGCGGGACAAGGCATTTTTAACTGAGTGTTGACTCCCTAACCATAAGTCATTTCTAACAAAATTTATAGCCGTTACACATCATGAATCGATCAAAAAAATTATGATGATCTATGATTGTTAGGTCCGCTTTTTGTAAAATAGGCAAAAATTGGTTGTTTGGCTCTGGTAAATATCCCACAGTACGTTAAATTGAGAATTTAATTTTTTCTACTGCTTGAAATTTTTGGATCATTAGGTCATTTGCATCTTCAACATGTTTCAGGCATGCATATCTACCACATTTAAAACATGTTAGGATCAATTAGAAATCTCTTTCTAATCAAATTCCTCCTAGCTACATGGGGTTGTACTTGTGGAGTTTCCCAAACATGGATAACAAAACTTTGGTGTTCATTTTTAGTGCGTCAAATAATTTTATTCACTTACATTTATTTTAGTTTTCAATGTTTTGCATACATAAACTCTAAAATTTTCCTTTTGTTGTGATCTATTTGCCTTATCTTTTTATTTAAAAGAAAAATAGGAAAGAGAAAACTTAAGTTTGGATTTGAAAAAATTGAACATCCAAAATGGAAATGCACAAATGCTGAGAGAGATAATTCCAAAAAGTATCTATGATTTTTAAGGGTTGTAAACTCTTTTAGTTTTTTATATATTGGGTTTGGCAATCATCGGAAGAGGGTCGGAATCCGGGGGGGGGGGGGGGGGGGGGGGGGGGGGGGGGGGTTGGGGGGCATTGTTGACTGAGTGTTGACTCCCAAACCGTAAGTCATTTCTAACAAAAATTATAGCCGTTACACATCATTAATCGATTAAAACATTTACAACGATTTTTGATTGTTAGGTCCACTTTTTTGTAAAATAGGCAAAAAGTGGGTTGTTTGGCTTTGGTAAATATCCCTCTGCTTGTTAACTTCAGAATTTAATTTTTTGTACTCCTTGAAAGTTTTGGATCATTAGGTCTTTTGCATCATCAACATATTTCCGGCATGCTTATCCATCACATTTAAAACATGATAGGATCAATTTGAAATCTCTTTCTTATGAAATTCCACCATGCTATTAGGGGTTGTACTAATGGAATTTCCCTAACATGGATAACAAAACTTTGGTGTTCCTTTTTAGTGCATGAAATAATTTTATTCACTTACATTTATTATAGTTTTCAATTTTTAAGGTTACATAAACTCTAAAATTTTCATTCTCTTGTGATCTATGTGCCTTATCTTTTTGTTTACGAGAAAAATAGGATAGTGAAAACTCAAGTTTGGATTTGAAAAAAATTGAACATCCAAAATGGAAATGCAAAAATGCTGAGAGAGATAATTCCAAAAAGTATATGTGATTTTTAAGGATTTTAAACTCTTTTAGTTTTTTATATATTGGGTTTTGCTTTCATCGGAAGTGGGGGGGTGAGACATTTTTAACTGAGTGTTGAATCCCAAACCATAAGTCATTTCTAAAAAAAATTGTAGCTGTTACACATTAGTAATCGATCAAAACATTTACGTTGATCTATGATTTTTAGGTCCGATTTTTGTAAAATAGGCAAAAAGTGGGTTGTTTGGCTCAGGTAAAATCCCACCACACGTTAACTTGAGAATTTAATTTTTTCTACTCCATGAGGTTTTTGGATCATTAGGTCATTTTCATCATCAACATGTTTCTGGCATGCATATCCACCACATTTTAAACATGTTTGCATCAATTAGAATCTCTTTCTTATAAAATTCCACCATGCTATTAGGGGATGTACTAATGGAATTTCCCAAACATGGATAACGAAACTTTGGTGGTCATTTTTAGTGCGTGAAATAATTTTCTTTACTTACATTTATATAGTTTTCAACTTTTTGCAAACATAAACTCTAAAATTTTCATTTTGTTGTGATCTATACGCCTTATCTTTTTATTTTAGAAAAAAAGGGAGAGTGAAAACTCAAGTTTGGATTTGAAAAAAAAATTGAACATCCAAAATTGAAATGCAAAAATACTGAGAAAGATAATTCCAAAAAGTATTTGTTATTTTTAAGGATTTTGAACTATTTTAGTTTTTTACATATTGGGTTTTACAATCATCGAAAGAGCGGGCGGGGGGGGGGGAGGGGGGGTGAGATATTGATAACTGAGTGTTGACTCCCAAACCATAAGTCCTTTCTAACAAAAATTATAGCCGTTACGATGAACTTTGAATGTTAGGTCCACTTTTTGTAAAATAGGCAAAAAGTTGATTGTTTGGCTCTGGTAAATATCCCTCCGCACGTTAACTTGAGAATTTAATTTTTTCTACTCCTTGAAATTTTTGGATCATCCAAATGTTTTCGGCATGCTTATCCACCACATTTAAAATATGTTAGGATCAATTAGAAATCTCTTTTTTATAAAATTCTGCAAAGCTATTAGGGGTTGTACAAGTGGAATTTCCCAAACATGGATAATAATACTTTGGTGTTCATTTTTAGTGCATGAAATAATTTTCTTCACTTACATTTATAATAGTTTTCTATTTTTTGCATACATAAACTCAAAAATTTTCTTTTTGTTGTGATCTATTTGCCTTATCTATTTGTTTACGAGAATAATGGGTGAGTGAAAACTCAAGTTTGGATTTGAAAAACAATTGAACATCCAAGAAGGAAATGCACAAATACTGAGAGAGATAATTCCGAAAAGTATCTATGATTTTTAAGGATATTAAACACTTTTAGGTTTTTATATATTGGGTTTTGCAATCATTGGAAGTAGGGGGGGGGGGGGGGGGGTGAGACATTTTTTACTGAGTGTTGACTCCCAAACCATATGTCATTTTGAACAAAAATTATAGCCGTTACACATCATTAATCAATCAAAACATTTTCGTTGATCTATGACTGTTAGGTCCACTTTTTGTAAAATAGGCAAAAAGTGGGTTGTTTGGCTCAGGTAAATATCCCACCGCACGTTAACTTGAGAGTTTAATCATTAGGTCATTTGCATCTTCAACATGTTTTAGGCAGGTATATCTACCACATATAATTAGATATCTCTTTCTAATTAAATTCCACCAAGCTATTAGGGGTTATACTAGGGGAATTTCCCAAACATGGATAACAAAAATTTGGTGTTCATTTTTAGTGCATGAAATAATTTTATTCACTTAAATTTATTTTAGTTTTCAATTTTTTGCATACATAAACTCTAAAAATTTATTTTTGTTGTGATCTATTTGCCTTATCTTTTTATTTGCAAGAAAAATATGAGAGGGAAAACTCAAGTTTGGATATGAAAAAAATTGAAGATCCAAAATGGCAGAAATTCTGAGAGAGATAATTCCAAAAAGTATGTATGATTTTGAAGGGTTGTAAACTCTTTTAGTTTTTTAAATATTCGGTTTTTCATTCCTCAGAAGAGGGGGGAGGCATTTTTAATGGAGTGTTGACTCCCAAACCGTAAGTCATTTCTAACAAACATTATAGCCATTACACATGATTAATCGATCAAAACAATTACGATGATCTTTGATTGTTATGTCTGCTTTTTGTAAAATAGGCAAAATGTCGGTTGTTTGGCTCTGGTAAATATCCAACCGCACGCTAACTTGAGAATTTAATTTTTTTCTACTCGGAACTTTTGGATCATTAGGTCATTTGCATCAGCAACATGCTTCCGGCTTGGTTATCCACCACATTTAAAATATGTTAGGATCAATTTGAAATCTATTTCTTATAAAATTCCACAATGCTATTAGGGGTTGTACAAGTGGAATTTCCCAAACATGGATAACAAAACTTTGATGTTCATTTTTAGTGTGTGAAATAATTTTCTTCTCTTGCATTTATAATATTTTTCAATTTTTTGCATAGATAAACTCTAAAATTTTTAATTTTGTTGTGATCTATTTGCCTGATCTTTTTGTTTATAAGATAAATGGGAGACTGAAAACTCAAAGTTTGGATTTGAAAAAAAATTGAACATCCAAAATGGAAAAACACAAATGCTGAAAGAGATAATTCCAAAAAGTATCTGTGATTTTTAAGGATTTAAAACTCTTTTAGTTTTTTATATATCAATACTGGGAAGAGGGAAGGGGTGGGGGGGCACGGAGAGACATTTTTAACTGACTGTTGACTCACAAACCATAATTCATTTCTAAAAAAAATTATAGCTGTTACATATCGTTAATCGATCAAAACATTTACAATGATCAATGATTGTTAGCTCTGCTTTTTGTAAAATAGGCAAAAATTGGGTTGTTTGGCTTTAGTAAATATCCCACCATACGTTAACTTCATAATTTAATTTTCTCTAGTCCTTGAAATTTCTGGATCATTAGGTCATTTGCATCTTTAACATGTTTGAGGCACGCATATCCACCACATTTAAAACATGTTAGGATCAATTAGAAATCTATTTCTTATAAAATTTCACATTGCTATTAGGGGTTTTACTAGTGGAATTTCCCAAACATGGATAACAAAACTTTGTTGTTCATTTTTAGTGCGTGAAATAATTTTATTCACTTACATTTATTTTAGTTTTCAATTTTTTGCATACATAAACTCTAAAATTTTCATTTTTTTGTGATCTATTTTCCTTATCTTTTTGTTTACAAGAAAAATAGGAGAGTGAAAACTCATTTTAGGATTTGAAAATAAATTGAACATCCAAAATGGAAATGCACAAATGCTAAGAGATAAAATTCCAAAAAGTGTCTGTGATTTTTAAGGGTTGTAAACTCTTTTAGTTTTTTTTATATATTGGGTTTTACAATCATCGGAAGAGGGGGCAAGGCATTTTTAATTGAGTGTTGACTCCCAACCCGTAAGTCATTTCTAACAAAAATTATAGCCTTTACACATTTTTAAACAATAAAAACATTTACGATGATCTATGATTGTTAGGTCCGCCTTTCGTAAAATAGGAAAAAAGTGGTTGCTTGGAACTGATAAATCGCCCACCGCACGATAACTTGAGAATTATTTTTTTTCTACTCCTTGAAATTTTTGGATCATTAGATCATTTGCAGCTTCAACATGTTTCAGGCATGCATATCCACCACATTCAAAACATGTTAGGATCAATTAGAAATACCTTTCTTATAAAGTTCCACCAAGTTACTAGGGGTTGTACTAGTGGAATTTCCCAATCATCGATAAAGAAACTTTGGTGTTCATTTTTAGTGCGTGAAATAATTTTCTTCACTTACATTTATTATAGCTTTCAATTTTTTCCATACATAAACTCTAAAATTTTCATCTTTTTGTGACCTATTTCATTAATCTTTTTGTTCTTGAGAAAAATTGGATTGTGAAAACTAAAGTTTGGATTTGAAAAAAAAATTCAACATACAAAATGGAAATGCACAAATGCTGAGATAGATAATTCCAAAACGTATCTATGATTTTAATGGGCTGTAAACTCTTTTATTTTTTTATAGAATGGGTTTTGAAATCATCAGAGGAGGGGAGGCAAGGCATTTTAAACTGAGTGTTGACTCCCAAACCATTAGTCATTTGTTACAAAAATTATAGCCATTACACATCATTAATCGATCAAAAAATTTATGACGATCTATGATTGTTCGGTCCGGTTTTTGTAAAATAGACAAAAAGTGGGTTGTTTGGCTCTGGTAAATATCACACCACACGTTAACTTGAGAATTTAATTTTTTCTACTCCTCGAAATTTTTGGATCATTAGGTCATTTGCATCTTCAACATGTTTCAGGCATGCACATCCACCACATTTAAAACATGTTAGGATCAATTAGAAATCTCTTTCTTTTAAAATTCCACCAAGCTATTAGGGGTTGTACTAGTGGAATTTCCCATACATGGATAACAAAACGTTGGCGTTCATTTTAAGTGCATGAAATAATTTTTTTCACTTACATTTATTGTAGTTTTATATTTTTTGCATAACTAAACTGTCAAATTTTCATTTTGTTGTGATCAATTTGCCTTATATTTTTATTTACAAGAAAAATGGGAGAGAGAAAACTCGAGTTTGTATTTGAAAAAAAATTGTACATCCAAAATGGAAATGCACAAATGCTGAGAGGGATAATTCCAAAATGCATCTGTGATTTTTAAGGATTGTAAACTCTTTTAGTTTTTTATATATTGTGTTTTGTAATCATACGAACAGAGGGGGGGGGGGGGGGGGGGGGGACCAAGGAATTTTTAACTCAGTGTTGACTCCCAAACCGTAAGTCATTTCTACCAAAAATTATAGCCGTTACACATCATTAATCGATTAAAACATTTATGATGATCATTGATAGTTAGGTCCGCTTTTTGTAAAATAAGAAAAAAGTGGGTTATCTGGCTCTGGTAAATATCCCACCGCACGTTAACGTGAGAATTTAATTTTTTCTAGTCCTTGAAATTTTTGGATCATTAGGTCATTTGCATCATCAACATGTTTCCGGCATGCTTATGCACCACATTTAAAATATGTTATGATCAATTAGAAATCTCTTTCTTATAAAATTCCACAAAGCTATTAGGGGTTGTACTAGTGGAATTTCCCAAACATGCATAACAAAACTTTGGTGTTAATTTTTAGTGCGTGAAATAGTTTTCTTCACTTACATTTATAATAGTTTTCAATTTTTTGTATACATAAACTCTTGAATTTTTATTTTGTTGTGAGAGTGAAAACTCATGTTTGGATTTGAAAAAAAATTGAACATCCCAAATGGAAATGCACAAATGGTGAGAGTGATAATTCAAAAAAGTATCAGTGATTTTTAAGGATTTTAATCTCTTTTAGTTTTTTTATATATTGGATTTTGCCTTCATTAGAAGTGGTGGGTGAGACATTGTTAACTGAGTGTTGACTCCCAAACCATAAGTCATTTATAAAAAAAATTATAGCCATTACACATCATTAATTGATCAAAACATTTACGATGATCTGTGCCTGTTAGGTCCATTTTTTGTAAAATAGGCAAAACGTGTGTTGTTTGGCTCAGGTAAATATCCCACCGCACATTAACTTGAGAATTTAATTTTTTCTACTCCAAATTTTTGGATCATTAGGTGATTTTCATCTTCAACATGTTTCAGGCATGCATATCCCCCACATTTAAAACATGTTAGGATCAATTAGAAATCTCTTTCTTATAAAGTTCCATCAAGTTATTAGGGGTTGTACTACTGGAATTTCCCTAACATGCATAACAAAACTTTGGTGTTCATTTTTAGTGCGTGAAATAATTGTCTTCACTTACATTTATTATTTTTTCAATTTTTTGCATACATAAACTCTAAAATTTTCATTTTGTTTTGATCTATTTGCCTTATCTTTCTGTTTTAGAGAAAAGTGGGAGAGTGAAAACTCAAGTTTGGATTTGAAAAACAATTGAACATCCAAAATGGAAATGCACAAATACTGAGAGAGATAATTCCAAATAGTATCTTTTACTTTTAAGGATTTTAAACTCTATTAGTGTTTTTATATATTGGGTTTTGCAATCATCAGAAGAGGGGGGGTGGTTAGTCATTTTTTTCTGAGTGTTGACTCCCAAACCAAAAGTTATTTCTAACAAAAATTATAGCCTTTACACATCATATAAGATTGTTAGGTCCGCTTTTTGTAAAATACACAAAAAGTGGGTTGTTTGGCTCTAGTAAATTCCACTAGTTCAACATGTTTCAAGCATGCATATCCACTACATTTAAAACATGTAAGGATCAATTAGAAATCTCTATCTTATAAAATTCCACCAAGCTATTAGGGGTTTTACTAGTGGAATTTCTCAAAAGAGTATAACAAAACTTTGGTGTTCATTTTTAATGCGTGAAATAGTTTTTTCACTTACATTTATTTTAGTTTTCAATTTTTTGCCTACATAAAATCCAAAATTTTCATTTTGTTGTGATCTATTTGCCTTATCTATTTTTTATGAGAAAAATGGGAGAGTGAAAAGCCAAGTTTGGATTTGCTAAAAAATTGAACATCCAAAATGGAAATGCATAAATGCTGAGAGAGGGGGGGGGGGGGGGGGGGGGGGGGGGGGGGGGGTGGCGTGGTTTTTGTTAACTGAGTGTTGACTCCCAAACCATAAGTAATTTCTAAAAAATATTATAGCCATTACACATCATTAATCGATCAAAACATTTACGATGATCTTTGATCTTGAGGTCCGCTTTTTGTTAAATAGGCAAAAAGTGGGTTCTTTGGCTCTGGTAAATATCCCACCGCACGTTAACTTCAAAATTTACTTTTTTCTACTCCTTGAAATGTTTGGATCATTAGGTCATTTGCACCATCAACATGTTTCTGGCATGCTTATCCACCACATTTAAAGAATGTTAGGATTAATTAGAAATCTCTTTCTTCTAAAATTTCACCAAGCTATTAGGGGTTGTACTAGTGGAATTTTCGAAACATGGATAACAAAACTTTGGTGTTCATTTTTAGTGCATGAAATAATTTTCTTCACTTAAACTTATTATAGTTTTCAATTTTTTATATACATAAACTCTAAAATTTTCATTTTGTTCAGATTTATGAGCCTTATCTTTTTGTTTACGAGAAAAATGGGATACTGAATACTGAAGTTTGGATTTGAAAAATAAATGAACATCCATAATGGAAATTGCACAAGTGCTGAGAGAGATTATTCCAAAAAGTATCAGTGACTTTTAAGGATTTTAAACTCTTTTTTAGTTTTTTATGTATTGGGTTTTGATTTCATCGGAAGTGGGGGGAGAGACATTTTTAACTAAGTGTTGACTCCCAAACCATAAGTCATTTCAAAGAAAAATTGTAGTTATTACACATCATTAATCGATCAAAACATTTACACTGATCTATGATAGTTGGGTTTACTTTTTGTAAAATAGGAAAAAAGTGGGTTGTTTGGCTCAGGTAAATATCCCACTGCACACTAACTTGAGAATTTAGTTTTTTCTTCTCCATGAAATTTTTGGATCATTAGGTCATTTGCATTATCAACATGTTTCAGGCATGCATATCCACCACATTTAAAACATGTTAGGGTCAACTAGAAATATCTTTCTTATAAGGTTCCGCCATGTTTTTAGGGGTTTTACTAGTGGAATTTACAAAACTTGGATAACAAAACTTCGGTGTTCATTTTTAGTGCGTGAAATAGTTTTCTTCTCTTACATTTATTTTAGTTTTAAATTTTTTTGCAAACATAAACTCTAAAATTTTCATTTTGTTTTGTTCTATTTGCCGTTTCTTTTTGATTTAGAAAAAAATAGGAGCGTGAAAACTCAATATTGGATTTGAAAAAAAATTGAGCATTAAAATTTTGAAATGCACAAATGCTGAGAAAGATAATTCCAAAAATTATCTTTGATTTTTAAGGATTTTAAACTCTCTTAAATTTTTATATTTTGGGTTTTGCAATCATCGGAAGAGGGGGTGAGATATTTTTAACTGAGTGTTGTCTACCAAATCGTAAGTCATTTCTAACAAATATTATAGCCATTACACATCATTAATCGATCAAAACATTTACGATGATCTTTGATTGTGAGGTCCGCTTTTTGTTAAATAGGCAAAAAGTGGGTTCTTTGGCTCGGGTAAATATCCCAACTCATATTAACTTCAAAATTTAATTTTTTCTACTCTTTGAAATGTTTGGATCATTAGGTCATTTGTATAATCAACATGTTCCGGCATGCTTATCCACCACATTTAAAACATGTTAGGATCAATTAGAAATCTCTTTCTTCTAAAATTCCACCAAGCTATTACGGATTGTACTAGTGGAATTTCCGAAACATGGATAATAAAACTTTGGTGTTCATTTTTAGTGCGTGAAATAATTTTCTTCACTAAAATTTTTTATAGTTTTCAATTTTTTTCATACACAAACTCTAAAATTTTCATTTTGTTGTAATCTATGTGCCTTATCTTTTTGTTTACGAGAAAAATGGGAGACTGAATACACAAGTTTGGATTTGAAAAAAAAAATGAACATCCAAAATTGAAATGCACAAATGCGGAGAGAGATAATTTCTTAAAGTTTCTGTGATTTTAAGGATTTAAAACTCTTTTATTTTTTTATATATTGGGTTTTGCTTTCATCAAAAGTGGGGGGTGAGACATTTTTAACTGATTTTTGACTCTAGAACCATAAGTAATTTCTAATAAAAATTGTAGTTGTTACACATCATTAATCGATCAAAACATTTACGTTGATCTATGACTGTTAGGTCTGCTTTTTTTAAAATAGGAAAAAAGTGGGTTGTTTGGCTCAGGTAAATATCCCACCGCACGTTAAATATCAACATGTTTCAGGCATGCATATCCACCACATTTAAAACATGTTAGGATCAACTAGAAATCTCTTTCTTATAAAGTTCCACCAAGTTTTTAGGGGTTGTACTTGTGGAATTTCCCAAACAATGATAATAAAATTTCGGTGTTCATTTTTAGTGTGTGAAATAGTTTTCTTCTCTTCTATTTATTATAGTTTTAATTTTTTTGCAAACATAAACTCTAAAATTTTCATTTTGTTGTGTTTTATATGCCTTATCTTTTTGTTTTAGAAAAAAAATGGGAGCGTGAAAACTAAAGATTGGATTTGAAAAAAAATTGAAAAACCAAAATTGAAATGCACAAAAGCTGATAGAGATAATTCCAAAAAGTATCTGTGATTTTTAAGGATTTTAAACTCTTTTAGTTTTTTATATATTGGGATTTGCAATCATCGGAAGAGGGGGGTGAGATATTTTTAACTAAGTGTAGACTCCCAAACCGTAAGTCAAATCTAACAATAACTATAGCCGTTACACTTCATTAATCGATCGAAACATTTACATTTATGATTCTTAGGTCCGCTTTTTGTGAAATAGGCAAAAAGTAGGTTGAATGGCTCTAGTAAATATCCCACTGCACGTTCCCTTGAGAATTTAATTTTTTCTAGTCCTTCAAATTTTTGGATCATTAGGTCATTTGCATCTTCAATATGTTTTAGGCATGCATATCTAACACATTTAAAACATGTTAGGATCAATTAGAAATATATTTCTTATCAAACTCTACTGAGCTATTAGGGGTTGTACTAGTCGAATTTCTCAAACATTGATAACAAAACTTTGGTGTTCATTTTTAATGCGTGAAATAATTTTATTCACTTACATTTATTTTAGTCTTATATCTTTTGCATACATAAACTCTAGCATCTTTATTTTTTTTGTGATCTATTTATTTGCCTTATCTTTTTGTTTGCGAGAAAAATAGGAGAGTGTAAACGCATGTTTGGATAAGAAAAAAAATTGAACATCCAAAATGGAAATGCACAAACGATGAGCATGATAATTCCAAAAAGAATCTGTGATTTTAAAGGGGAGTAAACTCATTTATTTTTTTATATATAGGGTTTTGCATTCATCGGACGAAGAGGAGCGAGGCATTTTTAAATAAGTGTTGACTCCCAAAACGTAAGTCACTTGTAACAAAAATTATAGCCGTTACACATCATTAATCGATCAAAACATTTATGATGATCAATGATTGTTAGGTCGCCTTTTTCTAAAATTGGCAAAAAGTGGGTTGTTTGGCTCTGGTAAATATCCCACCGTATGTTAAATAGAGAATTTAATTTTTTCTACTCCTTGAAATTTTTAGCTCATTAGGTCACTTGCAGCATCAACATGTTACAGGCATGCATATCCACCACATTTAAAATATATTTGGATCAATTAGAAATCTCTTTCTTATAAAGTTCGACCAAGTTATTAGGGGTTGTACTAGTGGAATTTCCCAAACATGGATAACAAAACATTGACGTTCATTTTTAGTGGGTGAAAGAATTTCCTTCTCTAACATTTATTATAGTTTTCAATTTTTTGCATACATAAACTCTAAAATTTTAGTTTTGTAGTGATCTATTTGCCTTATCTTTTTGTTTGCTAGAAAAATGGGAGAGTGAAAATTGAATTTTGTATTTGAAAAAAAATTGAACATCGAAAAAAAATGCACAAATGCTGAGAGAGATAATTCCAAAAAGTATCTGTGATTTTTAAGGATTCTAAACTCTATTAGTTTTTTATATATAGGGTTTTGCAATCATTGGGAGAGGGGGGGACGAGGCATTTTTAACTGATTGTTGACTCCCTAACCATAAGTCATTTCTAAAAAAAAGTTGTAGCCGTTACACTTCATTAATCAACCAAAACATTTACGATGATCTATGAATGTTAGGTCCACTTTTTGTAAAATAGGCAAAAAGTGGGTTGTTTGGCTCAGATAAGTATCCCACCACAAATTAACTCGAGAATTTAAATTTTTCTAGTCCTTGAAATTTTTGGTTCATTAAGTCATTTGCATCTTCAGCATATTTCAGGCACGCATATCCACCACATTTAGAACATATTTGGATCAATTAGAAATCTCTTTCTTATAAAGTTCCACCAAGCTATTTGGGGTTGTACTAGTGGAATTTCCCAAACATGGATAACAAAACATTGGTGTTCATTTTTAGTGTGTGATATAATTTTTTTTCACTTACATTTTTTATTGTTTTCAATTTTTTGCGTAAATAAACTCTAAAATTTCATTTTGTTGTGATCAAAATGCCTTATCTTTTTATTTACGAGAAAAATGGGAGAGTAAAAACTAAAGTTTGGATTTGAAAAAAAATTGAACATCCAAAATGGAAATGGACAAATACTGAGAGAGATAATTCCAAAAAGTATCTGTGATTTTTTAGGAATGTAAATTCTTTCAGTTTTTTATATATTGAGTTTTTCTATCATTGGAAGAGGGGGGCGTGGCATTTTTTAACTGAGTGTTGACTCCCTAACCATAAGTCATTTCTTAAAAAAATTATAGCCATTACACGACCTGAATCGATCAAAACATTGATGATGATCTATGATTGATAGGTCCGCTTTTTGTAAAATAGGCAAAAAGTGGATTTTTTGACACAGGTAAGTATCCCACCGCACGTTAACTTGAGAATTTAATTTTTTCTACTCCTTGAAATTTTTGGATCATTAGGTCAATTGCATCTTCAACATGTTTCAGGCATGCATATCCACCACATTTAAAACATGTTAGGATCAATTATAAATCTCTTTCTAATAAAGTTCCACCAAGTTATATGGGGTTGTACTAGTGGAATTTTCCAAACATGGATATCAAAACTTTGGTGTTCATTTTTAGTGCGTGCAAGAATTCTCGTCACTTACATTTATTATATCTTTTAATTTTGTGCATACATAAACTCTAAAAATTTTATTTTTTTGTGAATTATTTGCCTTATATTTTTTATTACGAGAAAAATGAGAGAGTGAAAACTCAATTTTGGATTTGAAAAAAAATTGAACATCCAAAATGGAAATGCACAAATTCTGAGAGATATAATTCCTAAAAGTATCTATGATTTTTAAGGATTTTAAGCTCTTTTAGTTTTTTATATAGTGGATTTTGCAATTATCGGAAGAGGGGCGGTGAGGCATTTTTAACTGAGTCTTGACACCCAAACCATAAGTCATTTCTTACAAAAATTATAGCCGTTAAACATCATTAATCTATTAAACCATTTTCGATGATCTATGATTGTTAGGTCCGCTTTTTTAAAAATAGGTTAAAAGTGGGTTGTTTGGCTCTTGTAAATATCCAACCGCACGTTAACTTGAGAATTTAATATTTTCTACTCCTTGACATTTTTGGATCATTAGGTCATTTGCATCTTCAACATGTTTCCGGCATGCATATCCACCACGTTTAAAACATGTTAGGAACAATTCTAATTTTGTTTCTTATAAAATTCCACCAAGCTATTAGGGGTTGTACTAGTGGAATTTCCCAAACATGGACATCAAAACTTTGGTGTTCATTTTTAGTGCGTGAAATAATTTTATTCACTTACATTTCTTATAGTTTTTGATTTTTTTCATACATAAACTCTAAAATTTTTATTTTTTTGAGATCTATTTGTCTGATCTTTTTTATTACAAGAAAAATGGGAGAGTGAAAACTCAAGTTTGGATTTGAAAAAAAATGAACATCCGGAATGGAAATGCACAAAAGCTGAGAGAGATAATTCCAAAATGTATCTATGAATTTTTAGGAATGTAAAATCTTTTTTTTATATATATTAGGGTTTATAATCATCCGAATAGGGGCGCGAGGTATTTTGAACTCTGTGCTGACTCCCGAACGATAAGTCATTTCTGACAAAAATTA
The DNA here is from genome assembly GCF_029961685.1 of Aristolochia californica. Lineage (NCBI taxonomy): Eukaryota > Viridiplantae > Streptophyta > Magnoliopsida > Piperales > Aristolochiaceae > Aristolochia > Aristolochia californica. The sequence continues at coordinate 18,892,775 of NW_027182257.1, read as the reverse complement.
TAGCCATTACACATCATGAATCGATCAAAACATTTACGATGATCTATGATTGTTAGGTCTGCTTTTTGTAAAATGGCAATAAGTGGGTTGTTTGGCTCTGGTAAATATCCCACAACATGTTAAATTGAGAATTTAGTTTATTCTACTACTTGAAATTTTTGGATCATTAGGTCATTTGCATCTTCAACATGTTTCAGGCATGCATATCGACCACATTCAAAACATGTTAGGATCAATTAGAAACCTCTGTCTTATAAATTTCTCCATGCTATTAGGGGTTGTACTCTAGGAATTTCCCAAACACGGAAAACAAAAATTTGGTGTTCATTTTTAGTGCGTAAAAATATTGTCTTCACTTACATTTGTTATTTTTTTGAATTTTTTACATACATAAACTGTAAAATTTTCATTTTCTTGTGATCTATTTGCCATTTCTTTTTGTTTTAGGGGAAAATAGGAGAGTAAAAACCAAAGTTTGTATTTGAAAAAAAATGAACATCCAAAATGGAAATGCAGAAATGCTGAGAGAGATAATTCCAAAAAGTATCAGTGATTTTTAAGGATTTTAAACTATTTTAGTGTTTTATATATTGGGTTTTGCTTTCATCGAAAGTGGGAGGAGAGACATTTTTAACTGAGTGTTGACTCCCAAACCATAAGTCATTTCAAATAAAAATTGTAGTTGTTACACATCATTAATCGATCAAAACATTTACATTGATCTATGACTGTTACGTCCGCTTTTTGAAAAATAGGAAAATAGTGGGTTGTTTTGCTCAGGTAAATATCCCACCGCACGCTAACTATAGAATTTAGTTTTTCTTCTCCATGAATTTTTTGGATAATTAGGTCATTTGCATCATCAACATGTTTCAGGCATGCATATCCACCACATTTAAAACATGTTAGGATCAACTAGAAATCTCTTTATTATAAAGTTCCACCAAGTTTATAGGGGTTGAACTAGTGGAATTTCCCAAACATGGATATCAAAACTTTGATGTTCATTTTTAGTGCGTGAAATAATTGTCATCACTTACATTTATTATAGCTTTCAATTTTTTGCAAACATAAACTCTAAAATTTTCATTTTGTTGGGTTCTATTTTCCTTATTTTTTATTTTAGAAAAAAATGGGAGCGTGAAAACTCAAGATTGGATTTGAAAAAAATTGAACATCCAAAATTGAAATGCACAAATGCTGAGAGAGAAAATTCCGAAAAGTATCTGTGATTTTTAAGGATTTTAAACTCTTTTAGTTTTTTATATAGGTTTTACAATCATCGGAAGAGTGGGGGGGGTGGAGGCATTCTTAACTGAGTGTTGACTACCAAACCGTAAGTCATTTCTAAAAAATATTATAGCCATTACACATCATTGATCGATCAAAACATTTACGATGATCTTTGATTGTGAGTTCCGCTTTTTGTTAAATAGGCAAAAAGTGGGTTCTTTGGCTCTGGTAAATATCCCACCGCACGTTAACTTCAGAATTTAATTTTTTCTACTCCAAGAAATTTTTGGATCATTAGATCATTTGTGTCATCAACATGTTTCTGGCATGCTTATCCACCACATTTAAAATATGTTAGGATCAATTAGAATTATCTTTCTTCTAAAATTCCACCAAGCTATTACGGCTTGTACTAGTGGAATTTCCGAAACATGGATAACAAAACTTTAGTGTTCATTTCTAGTGCATGAAATAATTTTTTTCATTTAAATTTATTTTAGTTTTCAATTTTTTGCATACATAAACTCTAAAATTTTCATTTTGTTGTGATCTATGTGCCTTATCTTTTTGCTTACGAAAAAAATGGGAGATTGAATACTCAAGTTTGGATTTGAAAAAAAATGAACATCCAAAATTGAAATACTCAAAAGCAGAGAGAGATAATTTCATAAAGTATCTATGATTTTTAAGGATTTTAAACTCTTTTAGGTTTTTATATATTGGGTTTTTCTTTCATCGGAAGTGGGGGGTGAGACATTTTCAACTGAGTGTTGACTCCCAAACCATAAGTCATTTCTAATATAAATTGTAGTTGTTACACATCATTAATCGATCAAATCATTTACGTTGATCTATGACTGTTAGGTCAGCTTTTTGTAAATTAGGAAAAAAGTGTGTTGTTTGGCTCAGGTAAATTTCCCATAGCACGCAAACTTGAGAATTTAATTTTTTCTACTCCATGAAAGTTTTGGATCATTTGGTCATTTGCATCATCAACATGTCTCAGGCATGCATATCCACCACATTTAAAACATGTTAGGATCAACTAGAAATCTCTTTCTTACAAAGTTCCACCAAGTTTCTAGGGGTTGTATTAGTGGAATTTCCCAAACTTGGATAAAAAAACTTCGGTGTTCAATTTTAGTGCGTGAAATAGTTTTCTTCTCTTACATTTATTATAGTTTTAATTTTTTTGCAAACTTAAACTCTAAAATTTTCATTTTGTTGTGTTCTATATGCCTTATCTTTTTGTTTTAGAAAAAAATGGGAGTGTGTATACTCAAGATTGGATTTGAAAAATATTTGCACAACCAAAATTGAAATGGAAAAATGCTAAGAGAGATAATTCCAAAAAGTATCTGTGATTTTTTTGGATTTTAAACTCTTTTAGTTTTTTATATATTGGGTTTTGTAATCATCGGAAGAGGGAGGGGCTGAGGGGGGGGGGGGGGGGGGGGGGGGGGGTGGGGGGGGTGGTGAGAGATTTTTAACTGGGTGTTGACTCCCAAGCCATGAGTCATTTCTAACAATAGTTATAGCCGTTACACTTCATTAATCGATCAAAAAATTTACGATAATCTATGATTCTTAGGTCCGCTTTTTGTAAGATAGGCAAAAAGTGGGTTGAATGGCTCTAGTCAATATCCCACAACACGTTCACTTGAGAATTTAATTTTTTCTAGTCCTTCAAATTTTTGGATCATTAGGTCATTTCCATCTTCAACATGTTTCAGGCATGCATATCCACCATATTTAAAACATGTTAGGATCAATTGGAAATCTATTTCTTATAAAACTCCACCGAGCTTTTAGGGGTTATACAAGTGGAATTTCACAAACATGGATAACAAAACTTTGGTGTTCATTTTTAGTGCTTGATATAATTTTATTCACTTACATTTATTTTTTATTTTTATTTTTTTCTTATATAAACTCTAACATTTTCATTTTGTTGTGATCTATTTGCCTTATCTTTTTGTTTACAAGAAAAATAGGAGAGTGAAAACTCATGTTTGGATTTGAAAAAATATTGAACATCAAAAATGGAAATGCACAAACGCTGAGAATGATCATTCCAAAAAGTATCTATGATTTTAAAGGGTTGTAAACTCATTTAGGTTTTTATATATAGGGTTATGAATTCATTAGAAGAAGAGGGGCGAGGCATTTTTAAATAAGTGTTGACTCCCAAGCCGTAAGTCATTTCTAACAAAAATTATAGTCGTTACACGTCATTAATCGATCAAAACATTTATGATGATCTATGATTGTTAGGTCATCTTTTTGTAAAATAGGAAAAAAGTGGGTTGTTTGGCTCTGGTAAATATCCCACCGCACGTTAACTAGAGAATTTAATTTTTTCTACTCCTTGAAATTTTTGGATCATTAGGTCATTTGCATCATCAACATATTAGAGGCATGCATAGCCACCATATTTAAAACATATTAGGATCAATTAGAAATCTCTTTCTTATAAAGTTCCACCAAGATATTAGGGGTTGTACAAGTGAAATTTCCCAAACATGGATAACAAAACTTTGATGTTCATTTTTAGTGGGTGAAATAATTTTCTTCTCTAACATTTATTATAGTTTTACATTTTTTGCATACACTCTAAAATTTTGATTTTGTAGTGATCTATTTGCCTTATCTTTTTGTTTTCGAGAAAAAAAAGGGGAGTGAGAACTCAAGTTTGGATTAGAAAAAAAATTGAACATCCAAAATGGAAATGCACAAATTCTAAGAGACATAATTCCAAAAAGTATTTGTGATTTTTAAGGGTTGTAAACTCTTTTAGTTTTTTTATATATTGGGTTTTGCAATCATCGGCAGAGGCATTTTTCACTGAGTGTTGAATCCCTAACTATAAATCATTTCTATCAAACATTATAGCCATTACACATCATCAATCAATCAAAAAATTTACGATGATCTATGATTCTTAAGTCCGCTTTTTGTAAACACGGCAAAAAGTGGGTTGTTTTGCTCTGGTAAATATCCCACCGCATGGTAACTTGAGAATTTAATTTTTTCTATTCCATGAAATTTTTGGATCATTAGGTCATTTACATCCTCAACATGATTCAGCCATGCATATCCACCACATTTAAAACATGCTAGGATCAATTAGAAATCTCTTCCTTATTAAATTCCACCAAGCTATTAGGGGTTGTACTAGTGGAATTTCCCAAACATGGATAACAAAACTTTGGTGTTAATTTTTAGTGCTTGAAATAATTTTATTCACTTACATTTATTTTAGTTTTCTAATTTTTGCATACACAAACTCTAAAATTTTCATTTTTTTGTGATCTTTTTGCCTTATCTTTTAGTTTACGAGAAAAAAAGGAGAGTGAAAACTCAAGTTTGGATTTGAAAAAAAATTGAACATCAGGAATGGAAATGAACAAATCCTGAGAGAGATAATTCCAAAAAGTATCTATGATTTTTAAGGGTTGTAAACTCTTTTAGTTTTTCATATATTTGGTTTTGAAATTATCGGAAGAGGGGGAGGCATTTTTAACTGAGTCATGACTCCCAAAACGTAAGTTATTTCTGACCAAAATTATAGCCTTTACACATCATTAATCTATGATTGTTAGGTCCATTTTTTTGTAAAATAGGAAAAAAGTGGGTGTTTTGGCTCGAGTAAATATCCCACCGCACGTTAACTTGAGAATGTAATTTTTTCTTCTCCTTGAAATTTTTGGATCATTAGGTCATTTGCATCTTCAACATGTTTCAGGCATGCATATCCACCAAATTTGAAACATGTTAGGATCAATTACAAATCTCTTTCTTATAAAGTTCCACCAAGTTATTAGGGGTTGTACTAGTGGAATTTCCCAAACATGGATAACAAAACTTTGGTGTTCATTTTTAGTGCAGGAAATAATTTTCTTCACTTACATTTATTATAGTGTTCATTTTTTTTCATACATAAACTCTAAAATTTACATTTTGTTGTGATCTATTTGCCTTATCTTTTTGTTTGCTAGAAAAATGGGAGAGTGAAAACTCATGTTTGTATTTGAAAAAAAATTGAACATAAAAAACAAATGCACAAATGCTAAGAGAGATAATTCCAAAAAGTATCTGCGATTTTTAAGGATTCTAAACTCTATTAGTTTTTTATGTATTGGGTTTTGCAATCATTGGAAGAGGGGGGACAAGGCATTTTTAACTGATTGTTGACTCCCTAACCATAAGTCATTTCTAAGAAAAATTTATAGCCGTTACACATCATTAATCGACCAAAACATTTACAATGATCTATGATTGTTAGGTTCGGGTTTTTGTAAAATAGGCAAAAAGTGGGTTGTTTGGCTCAGGTAAGTATCCCACCGCACGTTAACTTGAGAATTTAATTTGTTCTAGTCCTTGGAATTTTTGGTTCATTAAGTCATTTGCATCTTTACCATGTTTCAAGCATACATATCCACCACATTTAGAACATATTTGGATCAATTAGAAATCCCTTTATTAAAAAGTCCCACCAAGCTATTTGGGGTTGTACTAGTTGAATTTCCTAAACATGGATAACAAAACATTGGCGTTCATTTTTAGTACCTGAAATAATTTTCTTCACTTACATTTTTTATAGTTTTCAATTTTTTGTGTAAATAAACTCTAAAATTTTCATTTTTTTTATCAATTTGCCTTATCTTTTTATTTACGAAAAAAATGGGAGAGTAAAAACTCATATTTGGATTTGAAAAAAAATTGAACATCCAAAATGGAAATGTACAAAAGCTGAGAGAGATAATTTCAAAATGTATCTGTGATTTTTTAGGACTATAAACTCTTTCAGTTTTTTATAAATTGGGTATTTCTATCATTGGAAGAGGGGGGCGAGGCATTTTTAACTGAGTGTTGACTCCCTAACCATAAGTCATTTTTAACAAAAATTATAGCCATTACACGTCCTGAATCAATCAAAACATTTACGATCATCTATTATTGTTAGGTCTGCTTTTTGTAAAATAGGCAAAAAGTGGATTGTTTGGCACAGGTAAGTATCCCACCGCACGTTAACTTGAGAATTTAATTTTTTCTACTCCTTGAAAATTTTGGATTATTAGGTCATTTGCATCTTCAACATGCTTCTGGCATGCATATCCACCACATTTAAAACATGTTAGGATCAATTAGAAATCTCTTTCTTATAAAGTTCCACCAAGTTATTAGGGGTTGTACTAGTGGAATTTCCCAAACATGGATATCAAAACTTTGGTGTTCATTTTTAATGCGTGAAATAATTGTCATCACTTAAATTTATTATATCTTTCAATTTTTTCCATACATAAACTCTAAAATTTTCTTTTTTTTGTGAATTATTTGCCTTATATTTTTTATTACGAGAAAAATGGGAGAGTGAAAGCTCAAGTTTGAATTTGAAAAAAAATTGAACATCCAAAATGGAAATGCACAAATGCTGAGAGATATAATTCCAAAAAGTATCTGTGATTTTTAAGGATTTTAAACTCTTTTAGTCTTTTATATATTGGATTTTGCAATTATTGGAAGAGGGGCGGTGAGGCATTTTTAACTGAGTGTTGACTCCGAAACCATAAGTCATTTCTAACAAAAATTATAGCCGTTACACATCATTAGTCGATTAAACCATTTACGATGATCTATTATTGTTAGGTCCGCTTTTTTAAAAATAGGATAAAAGTGGGTTGTTTGGCTCTTGTAAATATCCCACCACAAGTTAACTTTAGAATTTAGTATTTTCTACTCCTTGACTATTTTGGATCATTAGGTCATTTGCATCTTCAACATGTTTCAGGCATGCATATCCACCACTTTTAAAACATGTTAGGATCAATTAGAATTTTCTTTCTTATAAAATCCACCAAGCTATTAGGGGTTGTACTAGTGGAATTTCCCAAACATGGATATCAAAACTTTGGTGTTCATTTTTAGTGCGTGAAATAATTTTCTTCACTTACATTTATTATAGTTTTCAAATTTTTGCATACATAAACTCTAAAATTTTCATTTTGTTGAGATCTATTTGCCTGATCTTTTTGTTTATGAAAAAATGGGAGAGAAAAAACTCAAGTTTGGATTTCAAAAAAAATCGAACATCCGGAATGGAAATGCACAAAAGCTGAGAGAGATAATTCCAAAAAGTATCTGTGATTTTTAAGGATTTTAAACTCTTTTAGTTTTTTATATATTGGGTTTTTCTTTCATCGGAAGTGCGGGGTGAGACATTTTTAACTGAGTGTTGACTCCCTAACCATAAGTCATTTCAAATAAATGTTGTAGTTGTTACACATCATTAATCGATCAAAAATTACATTGATCTATGCCTATTAGGTCCACTTTTTGTAAAATAGGAAAAATGTGGGTTGTTTGGCTCAGGTAAATATCCCACTGCAGGCTAATTTGAGAATTTATTTTTTTCTTCTCCATGAAATTTTTGGATCATTAGGTCATTTGCATCATCAACATGTTTCAGGCATGCATATCCACCACATTTAAAACATGTTAGGATCAACTAGAAATCTCTTTCTTATAAATTTCCAACAAGTTTTTAGGGGTTGTACTAGTGGAATTTCCCAAACTTGGATAACAAAACTTTGGTGTTCATTTTTAGCGCGTGAAATAATTTTCTTCATTTAAATTTATTATAGTTTTCAATTTTTTTCATACATTAATTCTAAAATTTTCATCTTGTTGTGAGATATGTCCCTTATCTTTTTGTTTACGAAAAAAATGGGAGACTGAATACTTGAGTTAGGATTTGAAAAAAAACAGAACATCCAAAATGGAAATGCACAAATGTGGAGAGAGATAATTTCATAAATTATCTGTGATTTTTAAGGATTTTAAAATTTTTTAGTTTTTTATATATTTGGTTTTTCTTTCATCGAAAGGGGGGGTGAGACATTTTGAATTGTGTGTTGACTCCCAAACCATAAGTCATTTCTAATAAAAATTGTAGATGTTACAAATCATTAATCGATCAAAACATTTACGTTGATCTATGACTATTAGGTCCACTTTTTGTAAAATAGGAAAAAAGTTGGTTGTTTGGCTCAGGTAAATATCCCACCGCACGTAAACTTGAGAATTTCATTTTTTTCTACTCCATGAAAGTTTTGGATCATTAGGTCATTTGCATCATCAACATGTTTAGGGCATGCATATCCACCACATTTAAAACATGTTAGGATCAACTAGAAATCTCTTTCTTATAAAGTTCCACCAAGTTTTTAGGGGTTGTACTAGTGGAATTTCCAAAACTTGGATAACAAAACCTTGGTGTTCATTTTTAGTACGTGAAATAGTTTTCTTCTCTTAAACTCTAAAATTTTCATTTTGTTATGTTCTAAATGCCTTATCTTTTTGTTTTAGAAAAAAATGGGAGCGTGAAAACTCAAGATTGGATTTGAAAAAGATTGAACAACCAAAATTGAAATGCACAAATTCTGAGAGAGATAATTCCAAAAAGTATATGTGATTTTTATGGAATTTAAACTCTGTTAGTTTTTTATATATTGGGTTTTGCAATCATCGGAAGAGGGGGGGGGGGGGGGGGGGGTGAGATATTTTTAACTGAGTGTTGACTCCCAAACCATAAGTCATTTCTGACAATAATTATAGCCGTTACACTTTATTAATCGATCAAAAAATTTATGATGATCTATGATTTTTAGGTCCACTTTTTGTAAAATAGGCAAAAAGTGGGTTGAATGGCTCAAGTAAATATCCCACAACACGTTCACTTGAGAATTTAATTTTGTCTAGACTTTCAAATTTTTGGATCATTAGGTCATTTGCATCTTCAACATGTTTTAGGCATGCATATCCACCACATTTAAAACATGTTAGGATCAATTAGAAATCTATTTCTTATCAAACTCCACTAAGCTATTAGGAGTTGTACTAGTGGAATTTCACAAACATGGATAACAAATCTTTGGTGTTCATTTTTAGTGCGTGAAATAATTTTATTCACTTACATTTATTTTAGTTTTATATTTTTGCATACATAAAATCTAATATTTTCATTCTGCTGTGATCTATTTGCCTTATCTTTTTGTTTGATAGAAAAATAGAAGAGTCAAAACTCATGTTTGGATTTGAAAAAAAATTGAACATCCAAAAGGGAAATGGACAAACGCTGAGAGTAATAATTCCAAAAAGTATCTGTGATTTTAAAGGGTTGTAAACTCATTTAGTTTTTTATATATAAGGTTTTGCATTCATCAGAAGAAGAGGAGCGAGGCATTTTTAAATAAGTGTTGACTCCCAAACCGTAAGTCATTTCTAACAAAAATTATAGTCGTTACACAAAATTAATCGATCAAAACATTTATGATGATCTATGTTTGTTAGGTCGGCTTTTTGTAAAATAGGCAAAAAAGTGGGTTGATTGGCTCAGGTAAGTATCCCACCGCACATTAATTTGAGAATTTAATTTGTTTCTACTCCTTGAAATTTTTGGATCATTAGGTCATTTGCATCTTCAACATGTTTTAGGCAAGCATATCCACCACATTTAAAACATGTTAGGATCAATTAGAAATTTCTATCTTATAAAGTTCCACCAAGTTATTAGGGGTTGTACTAGTGGAATTTCCCAAACATGGATATCAAAACTTTGGTGTCCTTTTTTAGTGCGTGAAATAATTTTTGTCACTTACATTTATTATAGCTTTCAATTTTTTGCATACATAAACTCTAAAATTTTCATTTCGTTGTGAATTATTTGCCTTATATTTTTTATTACTTGAAAAATGGGAGAGTGAAACTCAAGTTTGGATTTGGAAAAAAATTGAACATCCAAAATGGAAATGCACAAATGCTGAGAGATATAATTCCAAAAAGTATTTGTGATTTTTAAGGATTTTAAACTCTTTTAGTTTTTTATATAGTGGATTTTGTAATCATCGGAAGAGGGGCAGTGAGGCATTTTTAACTGAGTGTTGACTCCCAAACCATAAGTCATTTCTAACAAAAATTATAGTCATTACACATCATTAATCGATTAAATGATTTACGATGATCTATGATTATTTGGTCCGCTTTTTTAAAAATTGGATAAAAGTGGGTTGTTTGGTTCTTGTAAATATCCCACCGCACGTTAACTTGAGAATTTAATATTTTCTACTCCTTGACATTTTTGGATCATTAGGTCATTTGCATTTTCAACATGTTTCAGGCATGCATATCCACCACATTTAAAACATGTTAGGATCAATTAGAAACTCTTTCTTTTAAAATGCCACCACACTATTAGGGATTGTATTAGTGGAGTTTCCCAAACATGGATATCAAAACTTTGGTGTTAATTTTTAGTGCATGAGATAATTGTCTTCACTTCCATTTATTATAGTTTTCAATTTTTTGCTTACATAAAGTCTAACATTTTCATTTTGTTGAGATCTAATTGCCAGATCTATTTGTTTACGAGAAAAATGGGAGAGTGAAAACTCAAGTTTGGATTTGAAAAAAATTGAACATCCTGAATGGAAATGCACAAAAGCTGAGAGAGATAATTCCAAAATGTATCTATAATTTTTAGGTACGTAAACTCTTTTAGTTTTTTTTATATTAGATTTTGTAATCATCGAAACAGGGAGGTGAGGTATTTTAAACTCTGTGTTGACTCCCGAACCAGAAGTCATTTCTAACAAAAATATTAGCCGTCACTCGTCATGAATCGATCAAAATATTTACGATGATCTATAATTGTTAGATCCGCTTTTTGTCAAATGGCAAAAAGTGGGTTGTTAGGCTTTGGTAAATATCCCACAACACGTTAAATTGAGAATTTAATTTATTCTACTCCTTGAAATTTTTGGATCATTAGGTCATTTGCATCTTCAACATGTTTCAGGCATATGCATCCGCCACATTTAAAACATGTTAGGATCAATTAGAAATCTCTTTCTTATAAAATTCCACCAAGTTATTAGGGGTTGTACAAGTGGAATTTCCCAAACGTGGAAAACAAAACTTTGGAGTTCATTTTTAGTGCGAGAAAAAATTGTCTTCACTTACATTTATTATTTTTTTCAAGTTTGTTCATACATAAACTCTAAAATTTTCATTTTGTTGTGATCTATTAGCCTTTTCTTTTTGTTTTAGGGAAAAATAGGAGAGTAAAAACACAAGTTTGGATTTGAAAAACATTGAACATCCAAAATGGAAATGCACAAATTCTAATGAGAGATAATTCCCAAAAGTATCTGTGATTTTTAAGGATTTTAAACTCTTTTAGTTTTTTATATTTTGGGTTTTACAATCATCGGAAGAGGGGTGGGGTATTTTTAACTAAGTGTTGACTTCCAAACCGTAAGTAGTTTCTAATAAAAATTATAGCCGTTACACATCATTAATCAATCAAAACATTTACGATGATCAATTAGAAATCTATTTCTTATAAAACTCCACCAAGCTTTGGTGTTCATTTTTAGTGCGGGAAATATTTTTCTTCACTTACATTTATTATAGTTTTCAATTTTTTGCATACATAAACTCTAAAATTTTCATTTTGTTGTGATCTATTTGCCTTATCTTTTTGTTTACTTGAAAATGGGAGAGTGAAAACTCAAGTTTGGATTTGAAAAAAAATTGAACATCAAAAAGAAATGCACAAATGTTGAGAGAGATAATTCCAAAAATTATACGTGATTTTTAAGTATTCTAACCTCTTTTAGTTTTTTATATAATGGGTTTTGCAATCCTTGGAAGAGGGGGGACGAGGCATTTTTAACTGAGTGTTGACTCGCTAACCATAAGTCATTTCAAACAAAAATTATAGTTGTCCCACACCATTAATCGATCAAAACATTTATGATGATCTATCATTGTTAGGTCCGCTTTTTTTAAAATAGGCAAAAAGTGGGTTGTTTGGCTCGGTAAATATCCCACCGCACGTTAACTTGAGAATTTAATTTTTTCAACTCCTTGAAGCTTTTGGATCATTAGGTCATTGCCATCTCCAACATGTTTTAGGCATGCATATCCACCATATTTCAAACATGTTAGGATCAATTAGAAATTTCTTTCTTATAAAATTCCACCAAGCTATTAGGGGTTGTACTAGTGGAATTTTTGAAACATGGATAACAAAACCTTGGTGTTCATTTTTAGTGCATGAAATAATTTTCTTAACTTACATTTATATTTTTTGCATACATAAATTCTAAAATTTTCATTTTTTTGTGATCTATTTGGCTTTCTTTTTGTTTAAGAGAAAAATGGGAGAGCGATAACTCAAGTTTGAATTTGAAAAATAATTGAATATCCAAAACAGAAATGCACAAAAACTGAGAGAGATAATTCCAAAAAGTATCTGTGATTTGTAAGGAAAGTAAACTTTTTTATTTTCTTATATATTGGATTTTGCAATTATCAGAAGTGGGGGGCAAGGCATTTTTAACTGAGTGTTGACTCCCTCACCATAAGTCATTTCTAACAAAAATTATAGCCGTTACACATCACTAATCGACCAAAACATTTACGATGATCTATGGTTGTTAGGTCTGCTTTTGGTAAAATGGCAAAAAATGGGTTGTATGGCTCAGTTAAATATCCCACCGCACATTAACTTGAGAATATAATTTTTTGTAACCATGAAATTTTTGGTTCATTAAGTCATTTGCATCTTCAACATGTTTCAGGCATGTATATCTACCACATTTAAAACATATTAGGATCAATTAGAAATCTCTTTCTTATAAAATTTCACCAAGCTATTTGGGGTTGTACTAGTGGAATTTCCCAAACATGGATAACAAAACATTGGTGTTCATTTTTAGTGTGTGAAATAAATTTCTTCACTTACATTTTTTATAGTTTCAATTTTTTGCGTAAATAAACTCTAAAATTTTCATTTCGATGTGATCAATTTGCCTTGTCTTTTTATTTACGAGAAAAATGGGAGAGTAAAAACTAAAGTTTGGATTTGAAAAGAAATTGAACATCCAAAATGGAAATGCACAAATGTTGAGAGAGATATTTCCAAAAAGTATATGTGATTTCTAAGGAATGTAAATTGTTTTAGTTTTTTATATATTGGGTTTTGCAATCATCGGAAGGGGGGGGGGGGGGGGGGGGGGGGGGTTGTCGTGGCGTTTTTGACTGTGTGTTGAGTCCCTAACTATAAGTATTTCTACCAAAAATTATAGCCGTTACACATCATTAATCAATCAAAACATTTAGGATGATCTATGATAGTTTGGTTCTCTTTTTGTAAAATATGAAAAAAGTGGGTTGTTTGGCTCTGGTAAATATCCCACTGCACCTTAACTTGAGAGTTTAACTTTTTCTACTCCTAGAAATTTTTTGATCATTAGGTCATTTGTATCTTCAACATGTTTCAGGCATGCATATCCACCACATTTAATTTAAAACAAGTTTGGATCAATTTCTTTCTTATAAAATTCCACCAAGCTATTAGGGGTTGTACTAGTGGAATTTCCCAAACATGGATATCAAAACTTTCGAGTTCATTTTTAGTGCGTGAATTAATTTTCTTCACTTAAATTTATTATTGTTTTCAATTTTTTGCATACATAAACTCTAAAATTTTCTTTTTGTTCTGATCTATTTGCCTTATATTTTTGTTTACGAGAAAAATGGACGAGTGAAAACTCAAGTTTGGATTTGAAAAAAATTGAACATCTGGAATGGAAATGCACAAATGCTGAGAGAGAAATTTCCAAAAAGTATCTGTGATGTTTTAGGAATGTGAACTCTTTTACTTTTTTATATATTGGGTTTTGCAATCATCGGAAGAGGGGGGCAAGGAATTTCTAACTGAGTGGTTGCTCCCTAACCATAAGTCATTTCTAAAAAAAATTAAAGTCATTACATAGCATGAATCGATCAAAACATTTATGATGAACTATGATTATTAGGTCCGCTTTTTGTAAAATAGGCAAAAATTGGTTGTTTGGCCCAGGTAAGTATCCCACCGCACGATAACTTGAGAATTTAATTTTTTCTACTCGAAATTTTTGGATCATTAGGTCATTTGCATCTTCAACATGTTTCAGGCAAGCATATCCACCACATTTAAAACATGTGTGGATCAATTAGAAATTTCTTTCTTATAAAATTCCACTAAGCTATTAAGGGTTGTACTAGTGCAATTTCCCACACATGGATAGCAAAACTATGGTGTTCATTTTTAGTACGTGAAATAATTGTTGTCACTTACATTTAATATATTTTTCAATTTTTTGCATACCTAAACTCAAAAATTTTCATTTTTTTGTGAATTACTTGCCTTATATTTTTTATTACGAGAAAAATGGGAGAGTGAAAAATCAAGTTTGGATTTGAAAAAAAATTGAACATCCAAAATGAAGCACAATTGCTGACAGTTATAATTCTAAAAAGTATCTATGCTTTTTAAGGATTTTAAACACTTTTAGTTTTTTTATATTGGGTTTTGCAATCATCGGAAGAGGGATGGTGAGGCATTTTTAGCTGAGTTTTGACTCCCAAACCATACATCATTTCTAAAAAAATTTATAGCTGTTACACATCATTAGTCGATCAAACCATTTACGATGATCATTGATTGTTACGTCCACATTTTTAAAAATAGGATAAAAGTGGGTGGTTTGGCACTTGTAAATATCCCACCGAACGTTAACTGTAGAATTTAATATTTTCTACTCCTTGAAATTTTTGGATCATGAAGTCATTTGCATCTTCAACATGCTTCAGACAAGCATATCCACCACATTTAAAACATCTTAGAATCAAATAGAAATCTCTTTCTTATAGAATTCCACCAAGCAATTAGGGCAACGTTGTACTAGTGGAATTTCCCAAACAGGGATATGAAAACTTTGGTGTTCGTTTTTAGTGCATGAAATAATTTTATTCACTTACATTTATTTTAGTTTTCAATTTTTTCCATACATAAACTCTAAGAAATTTATTTTTTTGTGATGTATTTGTCTTATCTTTTTGTTTACAAGAAAAATGGGTGAGTGAAAACTCAAGTTTGGATTTGAAAAAAAATTTAACATTCAAAATGGAAATGCACAAATGCTGAGAGAGATAATTCCAAAAAGTATCTGTGATTTTTAAGGATTGTAAACTCTTTTAGTTTATTATATATTGGGTTTTGCAATCATCGGAAGAGGGGGGCGAGGAATTTTTAACTGATTGTTGACTACCAAATTGGTCATTTCTAACAATAGTTATAGCCATTACACATCATTAATCAATCAAAACATTTACGATGATCTATGATTGTTAGGTCCACTTTGTGTAAGATCGGCAAAAAGTGGGTTGTTTGGCTCTGCTAAATACCCCACCACACATTAACTTGAGAATTTAATTTTTTTTACTCCTTGAAATTTTTTGATCTTTATGTCATTTTCATCTTGAACAAGTTTTAGGGATACATATCTACCACATTTAAAACATGTTAGGTTCAATCAGAAATTTGTTTCGTATAAAATTTCAGATAGCTATTAGGGGTTGCACTAGTGGAATTTCCTTAACATGGA
Source organism: Aristolochia californica (assembly GCF_029961685.1). Lineage (NCBI taxonomy): Eukaryota > Viridiplantae > Streptophyta > Magnoliopsida > Piperales > Aristolochiaceae > Aristolochia > Aristolochia californica. The sequence goes on along the minus strand of NW_027182257.1, from coordinate 18,877,047 downwards.
TAACAAAACTTTGGTGTTCATTTTAAGTGAATGAAATAATTTTCTTCACTTACTTTTATTGTAGTTTTCAATTTTTTGCATAAATAAACTCTAAAATTTTAATTTTGTCATTTCAAAGAAAATTTTGGTCGTTACACATCTTTAATCAATTAAAACACTTACGATGATCTATGATTGTTAGGTTTGCTTTTTGTAAAATAGGCAAAAAGTGGGTTGTTTGGCTCAGGTAAATATCCCACTGCACGTTAACTTGAGAGTTTCATTTTTGGATCATTAGGTCATTTGCATCTTCAACATGTTTCAGGCATGCATATCCATCACATTTAAAGCATGTTAGGATCAATTAGAAATTTCTTTCTTATAAAATTCCACCAAGCTATTAGGGGTTGTACTAGTGGAATTTCCCAAACATGGATAACAAAACTTTGGTGTTCAGTTTTACTGCGTGAAATATTTTTCTTCACATACATTTATTATAGTTTTCAATTTTTTGCATACATAAACTCTAAAATTTTTATTTTGTTGTGATCTATTAGTCTTATCTTTTTGTTTATGAGAAAAATGGGAGAGAGAAAACTCAAGTTTGGATTTGAAGAAAAATTGAACATCCAAAATTGAAATGCACAAATGCCTAGAGAGATAAATATAAAAATGTATCTGTGATTTTTAAGGAACGTAAACTGTTTAGTTTTTTATATATTGGGTTTTGCAATCATTAGAAGAGGGGGGCGAGACATTTTTAACTCAGAGTTGACTCCCTAACCGTAAGTCATTTCTAACAAATATTATAGCCGTTACACGTCATGAATCGATCAAAACATTTATGATGATCTATGATTGTTAGGTCCGCATTTTGTAATATGGCAAAAAGTGGGTTGTTTGGCTCTGGTAAATATACCACAACACGTTAAAATGAGAATTTAATTTATTCTACTCCTTGAATTTTTTGGATCATTAGGTCATTTGCATCTTTAACATGTTTCAGGCATGCTTATCCAGCAAATTTAAAACATGTTAGGATCAATTAGAAATCTCTTTCTTATAAATTCCACCAATTTATTTAGGGTTGTACTAGTGGAATTTCCCAAACATGGATAACAAACCTTTGGTGTTCATTTTTAGTGCATGAAAAAAATTTCTTCACTTACATTTACTATTGTTTTCCTTTTTTTGCATACATAAACTTTAAAATTTTCATTTTGTTGTGATCTATGTACCATTTCTTTTTGTTTTAGGGAAGTATAGGAGGGTAAAAACTCAAGTTTGGATTTCAAAAAACATTGAACAACCAAAATGGAATTGCACAAATGCTGAGAGAGATAATTCCAAAAACTATCTGTGATTTTTAAGGATTTTAAGCTCTTTTAGTTTTTATGTATTGGGTTTTGCAATCAACTGAAGAGGAGGAGGGGGGGGGGGGGGAGGGTGAGACTTTTTTAACTGAATGTTGACTCCCAAACCATAAGTCATTTCTAATAAAAATTATTAATCGATGAAAACATTTACTATGATCTATGATTGTTAGGTCCGCTTTATGTAAAATAGGCAAAAAGTGGGTTGTTTGGCTCAGGTAAATATCCAACCGCACATTACATTGAGAATTTAATTTTTTCTATTGCTTGAAATTTTTGGATCTTTAGGTCATTTGCATCTTCAACATGTTTTAGGCATACATATCCACCACATTTAAAACATCTTAGGGTCAATTAGAAATCTCTATCTAACTAAATTCCACCAAGCAATTAGGGGTTGTACAAGTGGAATTTCCCAAACGTGGATAACAAAACTTTGGTGTTCATTTTTAGTGCGTGAAATAATTTTCTTCACTGAAATTTATTTTAGTTTTCAATTTGTTGCATACATAAACCCTAAATTTTTATTTGGTTATGATCTATTGGGCTTATCTTTCTATTTACAAGAAAATAGGAGAATGAAAACTCAAGTTTGGATTTGACAAAAATTGAACATCCAAATTGGGTATTCACAAATGCTGAGAGATATAATTCCAAAAAGTATCTTTTATTTTTAAGGGATGTAAACTCTTTTAATTTTTAATCTATTGGGTTTTGCAATCATCGGAAGAGGGGGCGCCGAGGCATTTTAACTGAGTGTTGACTCCCAAACCGTAAGTCATTTCTACCAAAAATTATAACCGTCACACATCATTAATCAATCAAAACATTTACAATGATCTTCGATTGTTAGGTCCATTTTTTGTAAAATAGGCGAAAAGTGGGTTTTTTGGCTCTGGTATATCCGACTGCACGTTAACTTGAGAATTTTAATTTTTTCTACTCCTTGAAATTTTTGGATCATTAGGTCATTTGCATCTTCAACATGTTTCAGGCATGCATATCCACCACATTTAAAATATGTTAGGATCAATTAGAAATCTCTTTCTTATTAAGTTCCACCAAGTTATTAGTGGTTGTACTAGTGGAATTACCCAAACATGGATAACAAAACTTTGGTGTTCATTTTTAGTGCGTGAAATAATTGTCGTCAGTTACATTTATTATAGCTTTCAACTTTTTGCATACATAAACTCTAAAATTTTCATTTTTTTGTGAATTATTTGCCTTAAATTTTTTATTTCGAGAAAAATGTGAGAGTGAAAACTCAAGTTTGGATTTGAAAAAAAATTGAACATCCAAAATGGATATGCACAAATGCTGAGAGATATAATTCCAAAATGTATCTGTGATTTTTAAGGAATTTAAACTCTTTTAGTTTTTTATTTATTGGGTTTTGGAATCATCGGAAGTGGGGCGGTGAGGCATTTTTAACTAAGTGTTGGCTCCCAAACCATAAGTCACTTCTAACAAAAATTATAGCCGGTACACATCATTAACCAATCAAACCATTTACGATGATCTATGGTTGTTAGGTCCGCTTTTTAAAAATAGGATAAAAGTGGGTTGTTTGGCTCTTGTAAATATCCCATTGCACGTTAACTTGAGGATTTAATATTTTCTACTCCTTGAAATTTTTTTATCATTAGGCCATTTGCATCTTCAACATGTTTCAGGCATGCATATCCACCACATTTAAAACATGTTAGGATCAATTAGAAATCTCTTCCTAATAAAATTCCACCAAGATATTAGGGGTTGTACTAGTGGAATTTCCTAAACATGGATATCAGAACTTTGGTGTTTATTTTTAGTACGTGAAATTTTTTTATTAACTTTCATTTATTTCAGTTTTGAATTTTTTCCATACATAAACTCTAAAATTTAGATTTTTTTTTAATCTATTTGCCTTATCTTTTTGTTGACGAGAAAAATGGGAGAGAGAATACTCAAGTTTGGATTTTTAAAAAAATTGAACATCCAAAATGGAATTGCACAAATGCTAAGAGAGATAATTCCAAAAAGTATCTGTGATTTTTAAGGACTTTAAACTCTTTTAGTTTTTTATATATAGGGTTTTGCAATCATCAGAAGAGGGGGGTGAGGCATTTTTAACTTAGTGTTGACTCCCAAACCATAAGTTATTTCTATCAAAAGTTATAGCCGTTAAACATCATTAATTGATCAAAACATTTACAATGATCTATGATTGTTAGGTCCGCTTTATGTAAAATAGTAAGAAAGTGGGTTGTTTGGCTCTAGTAAATATCCTATCGCACGTTAACTTTAGAATTTAATTTGTTTTTACTCCTTAAAAATTTTTGATCAAGAGGTCATTTGCATCTTGAACATGTTTTGGGCATGCATATTGACCACATTTAAAACATGTTAGGTTCAATTAGAAATCTCTTTCTTATAAAATTCCAGCAAGCTATTAGGGGTTGTACTTGTGGAATTTCCAAAACATGGATAACAAAACTTTGGTGTTCATTTTTAGTGCATGAAATAATTTTCTCGCTTAAAATTATTATAGTTTTCAATTTTTTACATACATAAACTCTAAAATTTTCATTTTGTTGTAATCTTTTTGCCTTTTCTTTTTCTTTACGAGAAAAATGGGAGAGTGAACACTCAAGTTTGGATTTGAAAAAAATTTGATCATCCAAAATGGAAATGCACAAATTCTGAGAGGGATAATTCCAATAAGTATTTGTGATTTTTAAGGATTTTAAACTCTTTTAGGTTTTTATATATTGGGTTTGGCAATCATCAGAAGAGGGGGGCAAGGCAATTTTAACTGAGTGTTGACTCCCAAACCATAGGTGATTTCCATCCAAAATTATAGCCGTTACACATCATTAATCGATCAAAACATTTTTTATGATCTATGATTGTTAGGTCCGCTTTTTGTAAAATATGCAAAAAGTGGGTTGTTTGGCTCTGGTAAATTTCCCACCACATGTTGACTTGACAATTTAATTTTTTCTACTTCTTGAAATTTTTGGATCATTAGGTCATTTGCATCATCAACATGTTTTCGGCATGCTTATCCACTACATTTAAATCATGTTAGGATCAATTAGAAATCTCTTTCTTATAAAATTCCACCAAGCTGTTAGGGGTTGTACTTGTGGAATTTCCCAAACAAGGATAAGAAAACTTTGGTGTTCATTTTTAGTGCGTGAAATAATTTTCTTCTCTTACATTTATTATAGTTTTCAATTTTTTGCATACATAAACTCTAAATTTTCATTTTGTTGTGATCAATGTGCCTTATCTGTTTGTTTACGATAAAAATGGGAGAGTGAAAACTCAAGTTTGGATTTGAAAAAAAATTGTACATCCTGAATGGAAATGCACAAATGTTGAGAGAGATAATTCCAATAAGTATCTGTGATTTTTATGGATTGTAAACTCTTTTAGGTTTTTATATTATGGGTTTTACAATCATAGGAAGAGGGGGGTGAGGAATTTTTAACTGAGTATTGACTCCCAAACCATAAGTCATTTCTAATAAAAAATGTAGACGTTACAAATCATTAATTGATCAAAAAATTTATGATGATCTAATGATGATCTATGAATGTTAGGTCCGCTTTTTGTAAAATAGGGAAAAAGTGGGTTGTTTGGCTATGGTAAATATCCCATCGCACGTTAACTTGAGAATTTATATTTTTCTACTCCAAATTTTTTGATCATTAGGTCATATGCCTCCTTAACATGTTTCAGGCTTGCATATCCACCACATTTAAAACATGTTAGGATCAATTAGAAATCACATTCTTATAAAATTCCACCAAGCTATTAGGAGTTGTACTAGTGGAATTTCCCAAAAATGGATAACAAAACTTTGGTTTTCATTTTAAGAGCGTGAAATAATTTTCTTCACTTACTTTAATTATAGTTTTCAATTTTTTGCATACATAAACTCTAAAATTTTCATTTTGTTGTGATCTTTTTGCCTTATCTTTTTATTTACGAGAAGAATGGGAGAGTGAAAACTAAAGTTTGGATATAAAAAAAAATTGAACATCCAAAATGGAAATGCACAAATGCTGAGAAAGATAGTTCCAAAAAGTATCTATGATTTTTAAGGATTGTAAACTCTTTTAGTTTTTTATATATTGGGTTTTGCAATCATCTGAAAAGGGAGATAGAGGGAGGGCGGGCGGGAGGGGGATGGGGGGCAGGTCATTGCTTTTTTAACTGAGAGTTGACTCTCAAACCATAGGTCATTTCTAACAAAAATTATAGCCGTTATACATATTTAATCGCTCAAAACATTTACGAAGATCTATGATTTTTTAGGTCCGTTTTTGTAAAATAGGTAAAAAGTGAGTTGTTTGGGTCTCGTAAATATCCCACCACACGTTAACTTGAGAATTTAATTTTTTCTACTCCTTGAAATTTTTGGATCATTAGATCATTTGCATCATCAACATGTTTCTGGCAATATTTTTCTACCACATTTAACACAAGTTAGGATCAATTAGAAATCTCTTTCTTATAAAATTGCAACAAGCTATTACGGGTTGTACTAGTGGCATTTCACAAATATGGATAACAAAACATTGGAGTTCATTTTTAGTGTGTGAAATAATTTTCTTCGCTTACATTTATTACAGTTTTTAATTTTTTGCATACATAAACTCTTAAATTTTTATTTTGTTGTGATCAATTTGCCTAATCTTTTTGTTTACGAGAAAAGTGGGAGACTGAAAACTCGAAGTTTGGATACGAAAAAAAATAGAACATCGAAAATGGAAATGCACAAATGCTGAGAAAGACAATTCCAAAAAGTATCTGTGATTTTTTAGAAATGTAAACTCTTTTGGTTTTTTATACATTGAGTTTTTTAATCAAAGGATGAGGGGGGCGAGGCATTTTTAACTGAGTGTTGACTCCCTCACCATAAGTCATTTCTAAGAAAATTGTAGCCGTTACACATCATTAATTGATCAAAACATTTATGATGATCTATCATTGTTAGGTCCGCCTTTTCAAAAATAGGTAAAAAGTGGGTTGTTTGGCTTTGGTAAATATCCCACCACATGTTTACTTGAGAATTTAATTTTTTCTACTCGAAATTTTTGGATCATTAGGTCATTTGCGACTTCAACATTTTTCAGGCATGCATATCCACCACATTTAAAACATGTTAGGATTAATTAGAAATCTCTTTCTTATAAAATTCCTGCAAGATATTAGGGGTTGTACTCGAGGAATTTCCCGAACATGGATAACAAAACTTTGGTGTTCATTTTTAGTGCGTGAAATAATTTTCTTCTCTAACATTTATTAGAGTTTTCAATTTTTTTCATACATAAACTCTAAAATTTTCATTTTGTTTTTATCTATTTGCCTTATCTTTTTGTTTACGAGAAAAATGGAAGACTGAAAACTAAAGTATGGATTTGAAAAAGAATTGAGCATCCATAATTGGAAATGCACAAATGCTGAGAGTAAAAATTCCAAAAAGTATATGTGATTTTTAAGGATAGTAAACTCTTTTAGATTTTTATATCTTGGGTTTTGCAATCATCCAAAGAGAGGGGGGGTGGCTTTTTTAACTGAGTGTTGACTCCCAAACCATAGGTCATTTCTAACAAAAATTATAACCGTTACACATCATTAATCGCTCAAAACATTTACGAAGATCTATGATTTTTTAGGTCTGCTTTTTGTAAAATTGGCAAAAACTGGGTTGTTTGGTCTCGTAAATATCCCACCACACGTTATCTTGAGAATTTAATTTCTTCTACTCCTTGAAATTTTTCGATCATTAGGTCATTTGCATCATAAACACGTTTCTGGCATGCTTATCCACCACATTTAAACATCTTAGGATCAATTAGAAATCTCTTTCTTATAAAATTCTAGCAAGCGATTAAGGGTTGTACTAGTGAAATTTCCCAAACATGGATTACAAAACTTTGGTGTTCATTTTTAGTGCGTGAAATAATTTTCTTCACTTACATTTATTATATTTTTTAATATTTTGTATACATAAACTCTAAAATTTTCATTTTGTTGTGAGTTATGTACCGTAACTTTTTGTTTAATGAAAAATGGGAGAGTGAAAACTCAAGTTTGGATATTGAAAAAAATTGAACATTCAAAATGGAAATACACAAATCCTGTGAGAGATAATTCCAAAAATTATCTATGATTTTTACGGATTGTAAACTCTTTTTTTATATATATATATTGGGTTGTGCAATCATCTGAAGAGGGGGGCGAGGCATATTTAACTGAGTGTTGACTCCCAAACCATAAGTCATTTCTACCATAAATTATAGCCGTTATACATCATTAATCGATCAAAACATTTACGATGATCTATGATTGTTAGGTCCGCTTTGTGTAAAATAGGAAAAAAGTGGGTTGTATGGCTCTTGTAAATATCCCACCACACCTTAATTTGAGAATTTAATTTTTTCTCGTCCTTGAAATTTTTTGATCTTTAGTATCTTCAACATGTTTCACGCATGCGTATCTACCACATTTAAAACATGTTAGGATCAATTAGAAATCTCTTTCTTATCAAATTCTAGCAATCTATTAGGGCTTGTACTAGTGGAATTTCCCAAACATGGATAACAAAACTTTGGTGTTCATTTGTAGTGTGTGAAATTCTTTTCTTCACTTACATTTATTGTAGTTTTTAATTTTTTCCATACATAAACTCTAAAATTTTCCTTTTGTTGTGATCTCTTTGCCTTATCTTTTGTTTACGAGAAAAATGGGAGAGTGAAAACTCAAGTTTGGATTTGAAAAATAATTGAACATCCAAAATGGAAAATGCACAAATGCTAAGAGAGATAATTCCAAAACGTATCTCTGATTTTTAAGGATTGTAAAATCTTTTATTTTTTTATAGATAGGGTTCTGCGATCATCAAAAGAGGAGGGGGGGTGGGGGGGGGAGGCATTTTTTACTGAGTGTTGACTCCGAAACCATAAGTCATTTCTAACAAAAATTATATTCGTTACACATCAATAATAGATTAAACATTTACAATGATCAATGATTTTTATGTCCACTCTATGTAAAATTGGCAAAAAGTGGGTTGTTAGGCGCGAGTAAATATCCCAAAGCTCGTTAACTTGAGAATTTAATTTTTTTTGCTCTTTGAAATTTTTTGATCTTATGCTCATTTGCATCTTCAACATGTTTCCGACATGCATATATACCACATTTAAAACATGTTAGGATCAATTAGAAATCTCTTTCTTATAAAATTTCAGCAAGCTATAAGGGGTTGTACTTGTGGAATTTCCCAAACATGGATAACAAAACTTTGGTGTTCATTTTTAGAGGGTGAAATGATTTTCATCACTAATATTAGTAATAGTTTTCAATTTTTTACATGCATAAACTCTAAAATTTTCATTTTGTTGTGATCCAGTTGCCTTTTCTTTTTGTTTATGAGAAAAATGGGAGAGTGAAAACTGAAGTTTGGATTTGAAAAAAAATATCACATGCAAAATGGAAATGCAAAAATGCTGAGAGAGATAATTCCAAAAAGTATCTCTGATTTTTAAGCATTGTAAACTCTTGTAGTTTTTGAAATCGTTGGAAGTGGGGGGGAAGGCATTTTTAACTCAGTGTTGTCTGCCAAACCATAGGTCATTTCTAAAAAAATTATAGCCATTACACATTATTAATTGATCAAAACATTTACAATGATCTATGATTGTAAGGTCTGCTTTTTGTAAAATAGGCAAAAAAGTGGGTTGTTTGGCTCTATTAAATATCCCACCATTTGTTAACTTGAGAATTTAATTTTTTTCTACTCCTTGAAATTTTTGGATCTTTAGGTCATTTGCATCTTCAACTTATTTCAGGCATGCATACCTACGACATTTAAAACATGTTAGGACTAATTAGAAATCTCTTTCTTATAAAATTCCAGCAAGCTATTAGGGGTTGTACTAGTCAAATTTCCAAAACATGGATAAAAAAACTTTGGTGTTCATTTTTAGTGTGTGAAATAATTTTTTTCACTTAAATTTTTTATAGTTTTCAATTTTTTGCATACATAAACTCAAAAATTTTCGTTTTGTTGTGATCTATGGGCCTTATCTTTTTGTTTTCGAGAGAAATGGGAGAGTGAAAACTCAAGTTTGGATTTGAAAAAAAATTGAACATCCAAAATGGAAATGCGTAAATGCTGAGAGAGATAATTCAAAAATGTATTTGTGATTTTTAAGGATTGTAAACTCTTTTAGTTTTATATATATTGGGTTTTGCAATCATCGGAAGAGGGGGCGAGGCATTTTTAACTGAGTGTTGGCTCCCAAACTAAAATTCATTTCTAACAAAAATTATAGCCATTACACACCATTAATCGATCAAAACATTTACGATGATCTATGATTGTTAGGTCCGCTTTGTGTAAAATAGGCAAAAAGTGCGTTGTTTGGCTCTAGTAAATATCCCTCCACATGTTAACTTGAGAATTTAATTATTTCTACTCCTTGAAATTTTTTGATCTTTAGGTCTTTTGGATCTTCAACATGTTTCAGGCATGTATATCTACCATATTTAAAACATGTTAGGATCAATTAGAAATCTCTTTCTTATAAAATTTCAGCAAACTATATGGGGTTGTACTAGTGGAATTTCCCAAACATGGATAACACAATTTTGGTGTTCATTTTTAGTGCGTGAAATAATTTTCTTCTCTAACATTAATTATAGTTTTCAATTTTTTTCATACATAAACTCTAAAATTTTCATTTTGTTTTTATCTATTTGGCTTATCTTTTTGTTTACGAGAAAAATGGGAGACTGAAAACTAAAGTATGGATTTGAAAAAAAATTGCGCTTCCATAATTGGAAATGCGCAAATGCTGAGAGTGATAATTCCAAAAAGTGTATGTGATTTTTAAGGATTTTAAACTGTTTTAGTTTTTTATATCTTGGGTTTTGCAATCATCGAAAGAGGAGGGGGGGGGGGGGGGGGGAACTTTTTTTTAACTAAATATTGACTCCCAAATTATAGGTGATTTCTAATAAAATTATAGCCATTACACATCATTAATTGATCAAAACATTTACGATGATCTAGGTTCGCTTTTTGTAAAATAGGCAAAAAGTGTGTTGTTTGGCTCTTGTAAATATCCCATTGCACGTTAACTTGAGAATTTAATTTTTTCTTCTCCTTAAAATTTTTTGATCTTTAGGTCATTTGAATCTTCAACATTTATCAATTAGAAATCTCTTTCTTATAAATTCTTGCAAGCTATTAGGGGTTGTACTAGTGGAATTTCCCAAACATGGATAACAAAACTTTGGTGTTCTTTTTTAGTGTGTGAAATAATTTTCTTCACTAAATTTTTTATAGTTTTCAATTTTTTGCATAGATAACGTCTAAAATTTTCATTTTGTTGTGATCTATTTGCCTTATCTTTTTGTTTACGAGAAAAATGGGTGAGTGAAAACTTAGCTTGGATTTCAGAAAAAATTGAACATCCAAAATGAAAATGCACAAATCCTGGGAGAGATAATTCCAAAAAGTATCTGTGAGTATCTGTCATTTTAAAGGATTGTAAACTCATTTCAGTTTTTATATATTTGGTTTTGCAATCATCGGAAGAGGGGGTGGAAGGCATTTTTAACTAAGTGTCGAGTCCCAAAACACTGGTCATTTCTAACAAACATTTTAGCAGTTAAAAATCATTAATCGATGAAAACATTTACGATGATCTATGAGTTTTAGGTCCTCATTTTGTAAAATAGGCAAAAAGTGGGTTGTTTGGCTCAGGTAAATATCTCACTGCACGTTAACTTGAGAATTTAATTTTTTCTCCTCGAAATTTTTGGATCATTAGGTCATTTGCATCATCAACACGTTTCCGGCATGCTTATCCACCACACTTAAAGCATGTTAGGATCAATTAGAAATCTCTTTCATATCAAATTCGGGAAGGTAATTAGGGGTTGTACTAGTGGAATTTCCCAAACATGGGTAACAAAACTTTGGTGTTCATTTTGCATGCGTTAATATTTTTTCTTCACTTACATTATTATAGTTTTCAATTTTTTGCATACATAAAATCTAAAATTTTTATTTTTTTGTGATCTATTTGCCTTATATTTTTTGTTTACGAAAAAAAAGAGAGAGTGAAAACTCAAGTTTGGATTTGAAAAAAAAATTGAACATCCAAAATTGAAATGCACAAATGCTGAGAAAGATAATTCCAAAAAGTATTTGTGATTTTAAGGATTGTAAACTCTTTTATTTTTTATATATTGGGTTTTGCGAACATCGGAAAAGGGGGGGGGGGGGGGGGGGAGGGGGGAATCCCTAACCATAAGTCACTTCTAACAAAAATTATAGCCGTTACACATCAATAATCAATCAAAACATTTAATCTATGATTGTTAGGTCCGATTTTTGTAAAAAAGGTAAAAAGTGGGTTGTTTGGCTCTGGTAAATATCCCATTGCACGTTAACTTGAGAGTTTATTTTTTTCTACTCCTTGAAATTTTTGTATCATTAGGTCATTTGCATCTTCAACATGTTTTAGGCATGCATATCCACCACATTAAAAACAAGTTAGCATCAATTAGAAATCTCTTTCTTATAAAATTCCAACAAGCTATTAGGGGTTGCACTAGTGGAATTTCCCAAACATGGATAACAAAACTTAGGTGTTCATTTTTAGTGTGTGAAATAATCTACACTTACATTTATTATAGATTTCAAATTTTTGCATACATAAACTCGAAAATTTTCATTTTGTTGTGATCTGTTTTCATTATCATTTTGTTCACGAGAAAAATAGGAGAGTGAAAACTCAAGTTTGGATTTGAAAAAAAATTTAATATCCAAAATGGAAATGCACAAATGCTGAGAGAGATAATTCCAAAAACTATCTGTGATTTTTTAGGAATGTAAACTCTTTTAGGTTTTACATTTAGGGTTTTGCAATTATCGGAATAGTTGGGGCGAGGATTTTTAACTTAGTGTTGACTCCCAAACCATAAGTCACTTCTAACAAAAATTATAGCCGTTACACATCATTAATCAATCAAAACATTTACAGTGATCTATTATTGTTAGGTCCATTTTTGGTAAAATAAGCAAAAAGTGGGTTGTTTGGCTCTAGTAAATATCCTACTTCATGTTAACTTGGGAATTTAAGTTTTTCTACTCCTTGAAATTTTTGGATCATTAGGTCATTTTCATATTCAACATGTTTTCGACATGCATATGCACCACATTGACAACATGTTAGGATCAATTAGAAATCTCTTTCTTATAAAATTTGACCAAGCTATTAGGGGTTGTACAAGTGGAATTTCCCAAACATGGATAACAAAAATTTGGTGTTCATTTTTAGTGCGTGAAATAATTTTCTTCACTTACATTTATTATAGTTTTCAATTTTTGCCTACATAAACTCTAAAATTTTTATTTTGTTGTGATCTATTTTCCTTTTCTTTTTGTTTATGAGAAAAATGGGAGAGAGAAAACTCATGTTTGGATTTGAAAAAAAAATTAACATCCAAAATGGAAATGGGAAAATGTTGAGAAAGATAATTCCAAAAAGTATCTGTAATTTTTAAGGATAGTAAACTCTATTAGTTTTTTATATATTGGGTTTTGCAATCAACAGAAGATGGGGGTGAGGCATTTTTAAATGAGTGTTGACTGCCAAACCATAAGTCATTTCTAACAAAATTAAAGTCATTACACATCAATAATCAATCCAAACATTTATGATGTCCTATGATTGTTAGATCCGCTTTTTGTAAAATAGTCACAAAGATGGTTGTTTGGCTCTAGTAAATATCCCACAGCACATTAACTTGAGAATTTAATTTTTTCTACTCCTTGAAATTTTAGAATCGTTAGATCATTTTCATCTTCAACATGTTTCAGGCATGCATATGCACCACATTAAAAAGATGTAAGGATCAATTAGAAAACTCTTTCTAATAAAATTCCACCACGCTATTAGGGGTTGTACTAGTGGAATTTCCCAAATATGGATAACAAAACTTTGGTGTTCGTTTTTAGTGCACGATACAATTTCTTCAGTTTCATTTATTATAGTTTTCAATTTTTTGCATACGTAAACTCTAAAATTTTTATTTTTTTGTGATCGGTTTGCCTTTTCTTTTTGTTTACGAGAAAAATGGGAGAGTGAAAACTCAAGTTTGGATTTGAAAAAAAATTGAATTTCCAAAATGGAAATGCACAAAAGTTGAGAGAGATAATTCCAAAATGAATATGTGATTTTTAATGATTATAAACTCTTTCAGTTTTTTAAATATTGGGTTTCACAATCAACGAAAGAGGGGGGGGGGGGGGGGGGGGGGAGGCATTTTTAACTGAGCGTTGACTCCCAAACCATAAGTCATTTCTAACAAAAATTTTAGCCGTTACACATCATTGTTCGATCAATACATTTACGATGATCTATAATTGTTAGGTCCATTTTTTGTAAAATAAGCAAAAAGTGGGTTGTTTGGCTCTGGTAAAAATCGCACCGCACGTTAACTTGAGAATTTAATTTTTTCTATTCCTTGAAATGTTTGGATCATTAGGTCATTTTCATCTTCTACATGTTTCAGGTGTGCATATCCACCACATTTAAAACATGTTAGAATCAATTTGATATCTCTTTCTTAAAAAATTCCTCAAAGCTATTAGGGGTTGTACTAGTGGAATTTCCCAAACATGGATAATAAAACTTTGGTGTTCATTTTTATTGCATTAAATAATTTATTATAGTTTTAATTTTTTTGCATAAATAAACTCTTAAATTTTCATTTTGTTGTGATCTATTTGTCTTATCTGTTTGTTTACGAACAAAAATAGGAAAGTCAAAACTCAAGTTTGGATTTGAAAAAAAATTGAACATCCAAAATAGAAATTCACAAATGCTTAGAGAGATAATTCCAAAAAGAATCTGTGATTTTAAAGGATTATAAAATCTTTTAGTTATTTATATATTGGGTTTTCCAATTATCGGAAGAGGGAGACGAGGCATTTTTAACTGAGTGTTGACTCCCAAACCATAAGTCATTTAAAAAAAAATTAAAGCCATTACACGTCATTAATAGATCCAAAAATTTATGATGTTCTATGATTGTTAGGTCCGCTTTTTGTAAAATAATTACAAAGAGGGTTGTTTGGCTCTAGTAAATATCCCACCGCACGTTAACTTAAGAATTTAATTTTTTCTACTCCTTGAAATTTTTGAATCATTAGGTCATTTGCATCTTCAACATGTTTCATGCATGCGTATCCACCACATTTAAAACATTTTAGGATCATATAGAAATCTCTTTGTTATAAAATTCCACCATGCTATTAGGGGTTGTGTTAGTGAAATTTCCAAAACATGGATAAAAAAACTTGGGTGTTCATTTTTAGTGCGTGAAATAATTTTCTTCACTTACATTTATTATAGTTTTCAATTTTATACAAACATAAACTCTAAAATTTTTATTTAGTTATGATCTATTTGCCTTATCTTTTTGTTTACGAGAAAAATGGGAGAGGGAAAACTCTAGTTTGGATTTGAAAAAAAATTGAACATCCAAAATGGAAATGCACAAATGCTAAGAGAGATAATTCCAAAAAGTATCTGTGATTTTTAAGGATTGTAAACTCTTTTTGTTTTTTATATATTGGTTTGCAATCATCGGAAGAGGGGGCGAGGCATTTTTTACTGAGTGTTGACTCCCAAACCATATGTCATTTCTAACAAAAATTATAGTTGTTACACATCAACAATTGATCAAAACATTTATGATGATCTATGATTATTAGGTCCGCTTTGTGAAAAATAGGAAAAAAGTAGGATGTTTAGCTCTGGTAAATTTCCCACCTTACGTTAACTTGAGAATTTAATTTTTTCTCCTCCTTGAACTTTTTTGATCTTTAGCTCATTTGCATCTTCAACATGTTTCAGGCATGCATATACACCACATTTAAAACATGTTAGGATCAATTAGAAATCTCTTTCTTATAAAATTCATGCAAGCCATTAGGGTTGTACTAGTGGAATTTCCCAAACATGGATAACAAAACTTTGGTGTTAATTTTGAGTGCGTGAAAAATTTTATTCTCTAACATTTATTATAGTTTTCAATTCTTTTCATACATAAACTCTAAAATTTTCATTGTTTTATCTATTTGCCTTATCTTTTTGTTTACTAGAAAAATGGGAGACTGAAAACTAAAGTATGGATTTGAAAAAAAATTGAGCATCCATAATTGGAAATGCAAAAATGAGTGATAATTCCAAAAAGTATATGTGATTTTTAAGGATTGTAAACTCTTTTAGTTTTTTATATTTTGGGTTTTGCAATCATCGAAAGAGGGGGAGGGGATGAGAGGAAGGGTGGCGGGGGGGGGGGGGGGGGGGGGGGGGGGGGGGGGTGGGGGGTAGGTATGCATATCTACCACATTTAAGTTAGGATCAATTAGAAATCTCTTTCTTTAAAATTCCAACAAGCTATTAGGGGTTGTACTAGTGGAATTTCCCAAACATGGATAACAAAACTTTGGTGTTCATTTTTAGTGCATGAAATAATTTTCTTCACTTACGTTTATTATAGTTTTCAATTTTGTTCATACATAAACTCTAAAATTTCATTTTGTTGTCATCTATTTACCTTATTTAAGAGACAAAGAGAGAGTGAAAAATCAAGTTTTGATTTGAAAAAAAATTGAACATCCAAAATGGAAATGCACAAATGCTGAGAGAAATAATTCCAAAAAGTATTTTTGATTTATAAGGATTGTAAACTCTTTTTTTTATATATATTGGGTTTTCCAATAATCGAAAGAGGGGGACGAGGCATTTTTAACTAAGTGTTGACTCCCAAACCATATGTCACTTCTAACATAAATTATAGCCGTTAGACATCATTAATTGTTCAAAACATTTACGATGATCTATGATTGTTAGGTCCGCTTTGTGTAAAATAGGAAAAAAGTGGGATGTTTAGCTCTGGTAAATATCCCACAGCATGTTAACTTGAGAATTTAATTTTTTGTCCTCCTTGAAATTTTTTGATCTTTAGGTCATTCGCATCTGCAACATGTTTCAGGCATGCGTATCAACCACATTTAAAACATGTTAAGATCAATTAGAAATCTCTTTCTTATAAAATTCGTGCAAGCTATTAGGGGTTGTACTAGTGGAATTTCCCAAACATGGAAAACAAAACATTGGTGTTCATTTTTAGTGCGTGAAATAATTTTCTTCACTTACATTTATTATAGTTTTCAATTTTTTCCATACAAAAACTCTAAAATTTTAATTTTGTTGTGATCTACTTGCCTTATCTTTTTGTTTACGAGAAAAATGAGAGACTGAAAACTCAAGTTTGGATTTGAAAACAAATTGAACATCTAAAATGGAAATGCACAAATGCTGAGAGAGATATATCCAATAATTTTCTGTGATTTTTAAGGATTTTAAACTCTTTTAGGTTTTTATTTATTGGGTTTTGCAATAATCGAAAGAGGGGGGGGGTTTAACTGAATGTTGACTCCCAAACCATCAGTCATTTCTAACAAAAATTATAGGTGTTACCAATCATTAATCGATCAAAACATTTACGATGGTGAATGATTTTTAGGTCCACTTTGTGTAAAATAGGCCAAAAGTGGGTTGTTTGGCTCTGGTAAATATCCCACCGCACGTTAACTTGAGAATTTAATTTTTTCTTCTCCTTGAAATTTTTTGATCTTTAGGTCATTTGCATCTTCAACATTTTTCAGGCATGTATATCTACCATATTTAAAACATGTTAGGATCAATTAGAAATCTCTTTCTTATAAAATTCTTGCAAGCTATTAGGGGTTGTACTAGTGGAATTTCCCAAACATGGATAACAAAACTTTGGTGTTTTTTTTTAGTGTGTGAAATAATTTTCTTCACTAAAATTTTTATAGTTTTCAATTTTTTAGCATAGATAACGTCTACAACTTTCATTTTGTTGTGATCTATTTGCCTTATCTTTTTGTTTACGAGAAAAATGGGTGAGTGAAAACTCTAGTTTGGATTTGAGAAAAAATTGAATATCCGAAAAGAAAATGCACAAATGCTGAGAGAGATAATTTCAAAAAGAGTCTATCAGTATCTGTCATTTTAAAGGATTTTAAACTCATTTCGTTTTTTATATATTTAGTTTTGCAATCATCGGAAGAGGGGGTGGAAGGCATTTTTAACTAAGTGTTGAGTCCAACACCATTGGTCATTTCTAACAAACATGTTAGTAGTTACACATCATTAATCGATCAAAACATATCCGATGATCTAAGATTGTTAGGTCCTTATTTTGTAAAATAGGCAAAAAGTGGGTTGTTTGGTTCTGGTAAATATCCCACTGCACGTTAACTTGAGAATTTAATTTTTTCTCCTCCTTGAAATTTTTGGATCATTAGGTCATTTGCATCATCAAAAAGTTTTTGGCATGCTTATCCACCACATTTAAAACATGTTAGGATCAATTAGAAATCTCTTTCTGATAATTTCCAGAAGGCAATTAGGGGTTGTACTAGTGGTTTTTCCCAAACATGGATAACAAAACTTTGGTGTTCATTTTTAGTGCGTGAATTTTTTTTCTTCATTTACATTATTATAGTTTTCAATTTTTTGCATACATAAACTTTAAAATTTTCTTTTTGTTGTGATCTATGTACCGTATCTTTTTGTTTACGAGAAAAATAGGAGAGTGAAAAATCAAGTTTGGATATGAAAAAAAATTGACATTTCAAAGTGGAAATGCACAAATGCTGAGAGAGATAATTCCAAAAAGTATTTATGATTTTTAAGGATTGTAAACTCTTTTAGTGTTTTATATACTGGGTTTTGCAATCATCGATGGAGGGGTGCAAGACATTTGTAACTGAGTGTTGACTCCCAAACCATAAGTCATTTCTAACATAAAGTATACCCATTACAGAACATTAATCGTTCAAAACATTTGCGATGATCGAAGATTGTTAGGTTCGCTTTGTGTAAAATAGGAAAAAAGTTGGTTGTTTGGCTCAAGTAAATATCCCACCGCACTTTAATTTGAGAATTTAATTTTTTCTCCTCCTTGAATTTTTTTGATCTTTAGGTCATTTACATCTTTAACATGTTTCACGCATGCATATCTACCACATTTAAAACATATTAGGATCAATTAGAAATCTCTTTCTTATCAAATTCCAGCAAGCTATTAGGGGTTGTACTAGTGGAATTTCCCAAATATGGATAACAAAACTTTGGTGTTCATTTTTAGTGCGAGAAATACTTTTCTTCACTTACATTTATTATATTTTTCAATTTTTTCCATACATAAACTCTAAAATTTTCATTTTTTTGTGATCTATTTGCCTTATCGTTTTGTTTACGAGAAAAATGGGAGAGTGAAAACTCAAGTTTGGATTTGAAACAAAATTAAACATCCAAAATGGAAATTCACAAATGCTGAGATAGATAATTCCAAAAAGTATCTGTCATTATAAAGGATTTTAAACTCTTTTTACTTTTTATATATTAGGTTTTCCAATCATCGGAAGAGGGGGCAAGGCATTTTTAACTAAGTGTTGAGTCCCAAACCATAGGTCATTTCTAAGAAATATTTTAGCCGTTACACATCATTTATCGATCAAAACATTTATGATGATCTATGATTGTTAGGTCCTCATTTTTTAAAATAGGCAAAAAGTGGGTAATTTGGCTTTGGTAAATTTCCCACCGCACGTTAACATGAGAATTTAATTTTTTCTCCTCCTCGAAATTTTTGGATCATTAGGTCATTTGCATCATCAACACGTTTCCGGAATGCTTATCCACCACATTTAAACATTTTAGGATCAATTAGAAATCTCTTTCTTATAAAATTCCAGCAAGCAATTAAGGGTTGCACTAGTGAAATTTCCCAAACATGGATTACAAACTTTGGTGTTAATTTTTAGTGCATAAAATAATTTTCTTCACTTACATTTATTATAGTTTTCATTTTTTTGCATACATAAACAATAAAATTTTCATTTTGTTGTCAGTTATGTACCGTATTTTTTTTTTACGAGAAAAAGGGGAGAGTGAAAACTCAAGTTTGGATATTAAAAAAAACTGAACAATCAAAATGGAAATGCACAAATCCTGAGAGAGATAATTCCAAAAAGTATCTGTGATTTTTAAGGATTGTAAACTCTTTTAGTTTTTTATATATTGGGTTGTGCAATCATCGGAAGTGGGTGGTGAGGCATTTTTAAATGAGTGTTGACTCCCAAACCATATGTCATTTCTAACATAAATTATAGCCGTTACACATCATTAATCGATCAAAACATTAACGATGATCTATGATTGTTAGGTCCGCTTTGTGTAAAATAGGAAAAACGTGGGTTGTTTGGCTCTGGTAAATATCCCATCACACATTAATTTGAGAATTTAATTTTTTTCTCGTCCTTGAAATTTTTTGATCTTTAGGTCATTTGCATCTTCAACATGTTTCATGCATGCATATCTACCACATTTAAAACATGTTAGGATCAATTAGAAATCTCTTTCTTATGAAATTACAGCAAGCTATTAGGGGTTGTACTAGTGAAATTTCCCAAACATGGATAACAAAACTTTGGTGTTCATTTGAAGTACGTGAAATTCTTTTCTTCACTTACATTTATTACAGTTTTCAATTTTTTTCATACATTAACTCTAAAAAATTTCTATTGTTGTGATCTCTTTGCCTTGTCTTTTTATTTACGAAAAAAATGGGAGAGTGTAAACTCAAGTTTGGATTTGAAAAAAAATTGAACATCCAAAATGGAAATGTACAAATGCTGAGAGAGATAATTCCAAAAAGTACCTCTGACTTTTAAGGATTTTAAAATCTTTTATTTTTTTATACATAGGGTTTTGCGATCATCAAAAGAGTATTGACTCCGAAACCATAAGTCATTTAAAACAAAAGTTAGAGTCGTTACACATCATTAATCGATTAAAACATTTATGATGATCTATGATTTTTATGTCCGCTCTGTGTAAAATCGACAAAAAGTGGGTTGTTTGGCTCGAGTAAATATCCCACCTCTCGTTAACTTGAGAATTTAATTTTTTTTGCCCTTCAAAATTTTTACATCTTTTGGTCATTTGCATCTTCAACATGTTTCTGGCATGCATATATACCACATTTGAAACATGTTAGGATCAATTAGAAATCTCTTTCTTATAAAATTTCAGCAAGCTATTAGGGGTTATACTAGTGGAATTTTCCAAACATGGATAACAAAACTTTGGTGTTCATTTTTAGAGGGTGAAATAATTTTCATCACTAATATTTATAGTAGTTTTCAACTTTTTACATACATAAACTCTAAAATTTTCATTTTGTTGTGATCTATTTGTCGTTTCTTTTTGTTTACAAGAAAAATGGGAGAGTGAATATTCAAGTTTGGATTTGAAAAAAAATATAACATCCAAAAAGGAAATGCAGAAATTCTAAGAGAGATAATTCCAAAAAGTATCTCTAATTTTTAAGCATTGTAAACTCTGGTAGTTTTTTATATATTGGGTTTTGAAATCATCGGAAGAGGGGGGGAAGACATTTTTAACAGAGTGTTGACTCCCAAACCATAACTCATTTCTAACAAAAATTATAACCGTTCCACATTATTAATCGATCAAAATATTTACAATGATCTATGATTGTAAGTTCCGCTTTTTGTAAAATAGGCAAAAAAGTGGGTTGTTTGGCTTTGTTAAATATCCCACAGTGCGTTAACTTGAGAATTAAATTTTTTTGTTACTCCTTGAAATTTTTGGATCATTAGGTCATTTGCATCTACAACATGTTTAAGGCATGCTTATCCACCACATTTAAAACATGTGAGGATCAATTAGAAATCTCTTTCTTATAAAATTACAACAAGCAATTAGGGGTTGTATTAGTCGAATTTCCCAAATATGGATATAAAAACTTTGGTGTTCATTTTTAGTGCGTGAAATAATTTTCTTTACTTATATTTATTATAGATTTCTATTTTTTGCATACAAAAACTCTAAAATTTTTGTTTTGTTGTGATCAATTTGCCTTATCTTTTTGTTTATGCGAACAATGGAAGAGTGAAAATAAAGTTTGGTTTTGAGAAAAAATTGAACATCCAAAATGGCGATGCACAAATGCAGAGAGAGATAGTTCCAAAAAGTATCTATGATTTTTAAGGATTTTAAACTCTTTTAGTTTTTTATATAATAGGTTTTGCAATCATCGGAAAAGGGGGGAGTGAGGCATTTTCAATTGAGTGTTGACTCCAAAACCATAAGTCATTTCTAACAAAAATTTTAGTCGTTACACATCATTAATTGATCAAAATATTTACGATGATCTATGATTTTTAGGTCCACTTTTTGTAAAATGGGCAAAAAGTGGGTTGTTTGGCTCTGGTAAATATCCCACCACACGTTAACTTGAGAATTTAATTTTTTCTTCTCCTTGAAATTTTTGGATCATTAGGTCATTTGCATCTTCAACATGTTTAAGGCATGCATAATCACCACTTTTAAAACACGTTAGGATCAATTAGAAATATCTTTCTTATAAAATTGCACCAAACTATTAGGGGTTGTACTAGTGAAATTTCCCAAATATGGATAACAAAAATTTGGTGTTCATTTTTAGTGCGTGAAATAATTTTCTTCACTTACATTTATTATAATTTTCAATTTTTTTGCATTTATAAACTCAAAAATTTTCATTTTTTTTGTGATCAATTTGCATTAACTTTTTTGTTTACGAGAAAAAATGGAGATTAAAAACTCAAGTTTGGATTTGAAAAAAAATTTAACATCTAAAATGGAAAAGCACAAATGCTGAGAAAGATAATTCCAAAAGGTATATGTGATTTTTAAGGATTGTAAACTCTTTTGGTTTTTTATATAATTGGTTTTGCAATCATCAAAAAAGGGGGCGCGTGCCATTTTTAATTGAGTATTAACTCCCAAACCATAAGTCATTTCTAAAAAAAATTATAGCCATTACACAACATTAATCAATCAAAATATTTACGATGATCTATGATTGTTAGGACCACCTTTTGAAAAATAGGCAAAAAGTGGGTTGTTTGGCTCTGGTAAATATCCCACTGCCTGTTAACTTGAGAATTTAATTTTTTCTACTACTTGAAATTGTTGGATCATTAGGTCATTTGCATCTACAACATGTTTCTAGCATGCATATCCACCACATTTAAAACATCTTAGGATCAATTAGAAATCACTTTCTTATGAAATTCCACCAAGCTATTAAGGGTTGTACAAGTGGAATTTCCCAAACATGGATAATAAAACTTTGGTGTTCATTTTTAGTTTTTTAAATATTGGGTTTTCTAATCATCGGAAGAGGGGGGGGAGGCATTTTTAACTGAGTGTTGACTCACAAATCATAAGTCATTTCTAACAATATTAAAGCCATTACACATTATTAATTGATCCAAGCATTTATGATGTTCTATGACTGTTAGGTCCGCTTTTTGTAAAATAGGCACAAAGAGGGTTTTTTGGCTCTTTTAAATATCCCACCACACGTTAACTTGAGAATTTACTTTTTTCTACTCCTTGAAATTTTTGAATCTTTAGGTCATTTGCATCTTCAACATGTTTCAGGCATGCATATCCACCACATTTAAAACAAGTTAGGATCAAATAGAAATCTCTTTCTTATAAAATTCCACCAAGCAATTAGGGGTTCTACTAGTAGAATTTCCCAAACATGGATAACAAAACTTTGGTGTTTAATTTTAGTGCGTAAAGTAATTTTCTTCATTTACATTTATTATAGTTTTTAATTTTTTTGCATTCATAAACTCTAAAATTTTCATTTTGTTGTCATCTATTTGCCTCATCTATTTGTTTATGAGAAAAATGTGAGAGTGAAAACTCAAGTTTCGATTTGAAAAAAAATTGAACATCCAAAATGGAAATGCCCAAATGCTGAGAGAGATAATTTAAAGAAGTATTTGTGATTATTAAGGATTGACAACTCTTTTAGTTTTTTATATATTGGGTTTTGCAATCATCGGTAGAGAGGAGGCGAGGCATTTTTAACTGAGTGTTGACTCCCAAATCATAAGTCACGACTAACAAAATTAAAGTCGTTACACATCATTAATTGATCCAAACATTTATGATGGCCTATGATTGTTAGGTCCGCTTTTTGTGAAATAGTCACAAAGATGGTTGTTTGGCTCTAGTAAATATCCCACCGCACATTAACTTGAGAATTTAATTTTTTCTACTCCTTGAAAATTTTGAATCGTTAGGTCATTTTCATCTTCAACATGTTTCTGGCATGCATATGCACCACATTAAAAACATGTAAAGATCAATTACAAAACTCTTCCTAATAAAATTCCACCAAGCTATTAGGGGTTGTACTAGTGGAATTTCCCAAACATGGATAATAAAACTTTGGTGTTCATTTTTATTGCGTTAAATAATTTTATTCACTTACATTTATAATATTTTTCATTTTTTGCATAAATAAACTCTAAAATTTTCATTTTGTTGTGATCTATTTGTCTTATGTTTTATTTTACGAACAAAAATAGGAGAGTCAAAACTCAAGTTTGGATTTGAAAAAAAATTGAACATCCAAAATAGAAATGCACAAATGCTTAGAGTAATAATTCCAAAAATAATTTGTGATTTTAGAGGATTGTAAACTCTTTTAGTTATTTATATATTGGGTTTTCCAATCATCGGAAGAGGGCGACGAGGCATTTTTAAATGAGCGTTGACTCCCAAACCATAAGTCATTTCTAACAAAAATTATAGCCGTTACACATCATTAATCGATCAATACATTTACGATGATCTATGATTGTTAGGTCCACTTTTTGGAAAATAGGCAAAAAGTGGGTTGTTTGGCTCTGGTAAAAATCTCACCGCACGTTAAATGATCATTAGGTCATTTGCATCTTCTAAAAGTTTCAGGCGTGCATATCCACTAAATTTAAAACATGTTAGGATCAATTAGATATCTCTTTTTTTATAAAATTCAACCAAGCTATTAGGGGTTGTACTAGTGGAATTTCCCAAACATGGATAATAAAAGTTTGGTGTTCATTTTTATTGCGTTAAATAATTTTCTTCACTTACACTTCTTATATTTTTCATTTTTTTTGCATAAATAAACTCTAAAATTTTCGTTTTGTTGTGATCTATTTGTCTTATCTTTTAGCTTACGAGCAAAAATAGGAGAGTCAAAACTCAAGTTTGGATTTGAAAAAAAATTGAACATCCAAAATAGAAATGCCCACATGCTTAGAGTGATAATTCCAAAAGGAATTTGTGATTTTAGAGGATTGCAAACTCTTTTAGTTTTTTATATATTGGGTTTGGAATCATCGGAAGAGGGGGCGAGGCATTTTTTTCCGAGTGTTGACTCCCAAACCATAAGTCATTTCTAACAAAAATTATGGCCGTTACACATCATCAATCGATCAAAACATTTATGATGATCTATGATTGTTAGGTTTGCTTTTTGTAAAATAGGCAAAAAGTGGGTTGTTTGGCACTTGAAATATCCCAACTCCTGTTAACTTGAGAATTTAATTTTTAGTGAGTGAAGATAATTTTTTTCTCTTACATTTATTATAGTTTTGAATTTTTTGTATACAAATATTCTAAAATTTTCCTTTTGTTGTGATCTATTTGCCTTATTTTTTTGTTTACGAGAAAAATGGGAGAGTGAAAACTCAAGTTTGGATATGAAAAAAAATTGAACATCCAAAAAGGAAATGCACAAATGCTCAGAAAGATAATTCCAAAAAGTATCTGTGATTTTTAAGGATTGTAAACTCTTTTAGTTTTCTATATATTGGGTTTTGCATTCATCGGAAGCGGAAGGGGGGGGGGGGGGGCGAGTTGTTTTTAAGTGAGTGTTGATTCCCTCACCATAATTAATTTCTAACAAAAATTATAGCCCTTACACATCAATAATCGATCAAAACATTTACGATGATCTATGATTATTAGGTCCGCTTTTTGTAAAAAAGGCAAAAAGAGGGTTGTTTGGCTCTAGTAAATATCCCACCGCACATTAACTTGAGAGTTTAATTTTTTCTACTCCTTGAAATTTTAGGATCATTAGGTCATTTGTATCTTCAACAAGTTTCAGGCATGCATATCCACCACATTTAAAACATGTTAGAATCAATTAGAAACCTCTTTCTTATAAAATTCCAACAAACAATTAGGGGTTATACTAGTGGAATTTTTCAAACATGGATAAAAAAACATTGGTGTTCATTTTTAGTGCGTGAAATAATTTTTTCCATACATAAACTCTTAAATTTTCATTTTGTTGTGATCTATTTGCCTTATCTTTTTGTTTATGAGAAAAATGGGAGAGTGAAAACTCATATTTGGATTTGAAATAACATTGAACATCCAAACTGGAAATACGCAAATGCTCGGAGAGATAATTCCAAATAGTATTTGTGATTTTTAAGGATGGTAAAGTCTTTTAGTTTTTTATATATTGGGTTTTGTAATCATCGGAAGAGGGGGGCGAGGCATTTTCAACTGTGTGTTGACTCCCTAACCATAAGTCATTTTTAACAAAAATTATAGCCGTTACACATTATTAATTGATTAAAACATTTACGAAGATCTATGATTGTTAGGTCCGCTTTTTTTAAAATAGGCAAAAAGTGGGTTGTTTGGCTCTAGTAAATATCCCACCGCACGTTAACTTGAGAATTTAATTTTTTCTACTCCTTGAAATTTTTTGATCTTTAAATCATTTGCTTCTTCGACATGTTTCAGGTATGCATATCTACCACATTTAAAACAATTTAGGATCAATTAGAAATCTCTTTCTTTAAAATTCCAACAAGCTATTAGGGGTTGTACTTGTGGAATTTCCCAAACATGGATAACAAAACTTTGGTGTTCATTTTTTAGTGCGTGAAATAATTTTCTTCACTTAGATTGTTATACTTTTAAATTTTTCGCATGATAAATTCTATAATTTTCTTTTTGTCGTGATTTATGTGCCTTAACCTTTTTGGTTACAAGAAAAAAGGGAGAGTGAAAACTCAAGTTTGGATTTGAAAAAAAATTGAATATCCAAAATGGAAATGCACAAATGCAGAAAGAGATAATTCCAAAAGGTATCTGTGATTTTTAAGGATTGTAAAATCTTTTAGTTTTTCATATGTTGGGTTTTGCAATCATTGGAAGAGGGGGCGAGGCTTTTTTAACTGAGTGTTGACTCGCAAATCATAAGTCATTTCTAACAAAAATTATAGCCGTTATACAACATTAATTGATCAAAACATTTATGATGATCTATGAAAATTAGGTCCGCTTTGTGTAAAATAGGCAAAAAGTGGGTTGTTTGGCTCTAGTAAACCCACCACACATTAACTTGAGAATTTAATTTTTTCTACTCCTTGAAATTTTTTAATCTTTAGGTCATTTGCATCTTCAACATATTTCTGGCATGCATATCTACCACATTTAAAACATGTTAGGATCAATTAGAAATCTCTTTCTTATAAAATTCTAGCAAGCTATTAGGGTACTAGTGGAATTTCCCAAACATGGATAACAAAACATTGGTGTTCATTTTTAGTGCATAAAATTATTTTTTTCACTAACATTTATTATAGTTTTCAATTTTTTACATACATAAACTCTAAAATTTTCCTTTTTTTGTGATCTATTTGCCTTATCATTTTGTTTACGAGAAAAATGGGAGAGAGAAAACTCAAGTTTGGATTTGAAAAAAAAATCGAACAGCCAAAATGGATATGCACAAATGTTGAGAGAGATAATTCCAAAAAGTATATGTGATTTTGAAGGATTGTAAACTCTTTTAGTTTTTTATATATTGGGTTTTACAATCATCGGAAGAGGAGGGGCAGCAATGCATTTTTAACTGAGTGTTGACTCCCAAACCATAGGTCATTTCTAACAAAAATTATAGTTGTTACACATCACTAATCAATCAAAACATTTAAGATGATCTAGGTCTGCTTTTTGTAAAATAATCAAAAACTGGGTTATTGGCTCTGATAAATATACCACCGCATGATAATTTGAGAATTTAATTTTTTCTACTCCATTAAATTTTTGGATCATCAAGTCATTTGCATCATTAACATCTTTCTGGCATGCTTATCCACCTCCTTTAAAACAAGTCAGGAGATATTAGCAATCTCTTTCTTATAAAATTCTAACTACCTATTAGGGGTGATAGTAGTGAATTTCCCAAACATGGATAACAAAACTTTGGTGTTCATTTTTAGTGCGTGAAATAATTTTCTTCACTTACATTTATTATAGCTTTCAATTTTTTGCATACATAAACTCTAAAATTTTCATTTTTTTGTGATCTATTTGCCTTATATTTTTGTTTAGGACAAAAATAGGAGAGTGAAAACTCAAGTTTCGATTTGAAAAAATATTGAGCATAAAAAATGGAAATGCACAAATGTTGAGAGAGATAATTCAAAAAAAGTATCTGTGACTTTTAAGGATTGTAAACTCTTTTAGGTTTTTATATATTGGGTTTTGCAATCATGGGAAGAGGGGGGGATGAGACATTTTTAACCCAGTGGTGACTCTCAAACCGTAAGTCATTTCTAAAAAAATATACCCGTTACACATCATTAATGCATAAAAAATTTAACGATGATCTATGATTGTTAGGTCCCCTTTTTTTAAAATAGGCAAAAAGTAGGTTGTTTATCTCTGGTAAATGTCGCACCACACTTTAACTTGAGAATTTAATTTTTTCTACTCCTTGAAATTTTTGGATCATTAGGTCATTTGCATCATCTACATGTTTTAGGCATGCATATCCACCACATTTAAGACATGTTAGGATCAATTAGAAATCTCCTTCTTATAAAATTCCACCAAGCTATTAAGGGTTGTAGAAGAGGAATTTCCCAAACATGGATAACAAACCTTTGGAGTTTATTTTTAGTGCGTAAAATAATTTTCTTCACTTACAATTATTATAGTTTTCAATGTTTTGCATACATAAATTCTTAAATTTTCATTTTAGTGCAATCTATTTGCCTTATATTTTTGTTTACGAGAAAAATGGAGGAGTGAAAACTCAAGTTTGGATTTAAAAAAAAATCTAACATCCAAAATGGAAATGCACAAATTCTGAGAGAGATAATTCCAAAAATAAAATGTGATTTTTAAGGATTGTAAACTCTTTTAGTTTTTTATATATTGGGTTTCGCAATCATCGGAAGACGGAGGGGGGGGGGGGGGGGGGGGGGGGGAGGCATTTTTAACTAAGTATTGACTCCAAAACCATAAGTCATTTCTAACAAAAATTATAGCCGTTACACATCATTAATCGATCAAAACATTTAAGGTGAACTATGATTGTTGGGTCCACTTTTTGTAAAATAGGCAAAAAGTGCGTTGTTTGGCTCTGGTAAATATCCCAATGCATGTTAACTAGAGAATTTAATTTTTTCTACTCGAAATTTTTGGATCATTAGGCCATTTGCATCATCAACATGTTTCATGCATGCATATCCACCACATTTAAAACATGTTAGGATCAATTAGAAATCTCTTTCTTATAAAATTTCACCTAGTTATTAGGGGTTGTACATGTGGAATTTCTCAAACACGGATAACAAAACTTTTGTGTTCGTTTTAAGTGTGTGAAATAATTTTCTTCACTTACATTTAATATAGTTGTTAATTTTTTTGCGTACATAAACTCTAAAATTTTCATTTTATTATGATATGTTTGCCTTTTCTTTTTGTTTACAAGAAAAATGGGAGAAGAAAATATGAACATCCAAACTGGAAATGAACAAATGCTGAGAGAGATAATTCCAAAAAGTATATGTGATTTTTAAGGATTGTAAACTCTTTCATTTTTTTATATATTGGGTTTTGCAATCAATGGAAGAGGGAGGGGGCGAGGCATTTTTAATCGAGTGTTCACTCCCTAACCATAAGTCATTTCTAAAAAAAATTATAGTAGTTACACATCATTATTCAATCAAAAAATTTATTATGATCTATGATTGTTAGGTCCACTTTTTGTTAAATGGCAAAAAGTGGGTAGTTTGGCTTTGGTAATTATCCACCGCACGTTAACTTGAGAATTTAATTTTTTCTACTTTGTGAAATTTTTTGATCATTAGATCATTTGCATCTTCAACATGTTTCATGCATGGATATCCACCACATTTATAACATGTTAGTTTCAATTAGAAATCTCTTTCTTATCGAATTCCACCAAGGTATTAGGGGTTGTACTAGTGGAATTTCCCAAACATGGATAAGAAAACTCTGGTGTTCATTTTTAGTGCGTGAAATAATTTTCTTCACTAACATTTATTATACTTTTCAATTTTTTGTATACATAAACTCTAAAATTTTCATTTTGTAGTTGTCAATTTGCCGTATATTTTTGTTTACAAGAAAAATGGAAATGTAACATCCAAAATGGAAATGTACAAATGATGAGAGAGATAATTCAAAAAAGAATATGTGATTTTTAAGGATTGTAAAATCTTTTAGTTTTCTATATATAGGGTTCCGCAATCATCAGAAGAGGGGGAGGGGGGGGGGGGGGGAGGCATTTTTAACTGAGTGTTGACTCCCAAACCATAAGTTATTTCTAACAAAAATTATAGCCATTACACATCATTAATCCATCAAAACATTTACGATGATCTATGATTGTTGGGTCCGCTTTTTGTAAAATAGGCAAAAATTGGGTTGTTTTGCTCTGGTAAATATTCCATCGCATGTTAACTTGAGAATTTAATTTTGGATCATTAGATCATTTGCTTCTTTAATGTTTCAGGCATGCATATCTACCACATTTAAAACATGTTAGGATCAATTAGAAATCTCTTTCTTATAAAATTCCACCTAGCTATTAGGGGTTGTACTAGTGGAATTTCCCAAACTTGGATAACAAAACTTTGGAGTTAATTTTTAGTGCATGAAATAATTTTCTTCACTTAAATTTATTATAGTTTTCAATTTTTTGCATACATTAACTCTAAAATTTTCATTTTTTTGTAATCTATTTGCCTTATCTTTTAGTTCACGAGAAAAATGGGAGAGTGAAAACTCAAGTTTGGATTTGAACAAAAATTTAACATCCAAAATGGAAATGTACAAATGCTGTGAGAGATAATTCCAAAAAGTATCTGTGATTTTTAAGGATTGTAAACTCTTTTTGTTTTTTATATATTGGGTTTTGCAATCATTGGAAGAGGGTGAACAAGGCTTTTTTAACAGAGTGTTGACTCCCATACCATAAGTCATAACTAAAAAAAATTATAGCCATTACACATCATTAATCGATCAAAAAATTTGTGATGATATATGATTGTTAGGTATGATTTTTTTTAAAATAGGCAAAAAGTGGGTTGTTTGGCTCTAGTAAATATCCCACCGCACGTTAACTTGAGAATTTAATTTTTTCTACTCTTTAAAATTTTTGGATCATTAGGTCATTTGCGTCATCAACATGTTTCAGGCATGCATGTCCACCACATTTAAAAATGTTAGGATCAATTAGAAATCTCTTTCTTCTAAAATTCCACCAAGCTACAAGAGGTTGTACTAGTGGAATTTCCCTAACATGGATAACAACACTTTGGTGTTCATTTTTAGTGCGTTAAATATTTTCTTCACTTACATTTGTTATAGTTTTACATTTTTTGCATACATAAACTCTACAATTTTCATTTTATTGTGATCTATTTGCTTTATATTTTTGTTTACGAGAAAAATGGAAGAGTGAAAACTCAAGTTTGGATTTGAAGAAAAAGTGAACATCCAAAATGGAAATGCATAAATGCTGAGAGAGATAATTCCAAAAAGTGTCTGTGATTTTTAAGGATTGTAAACTCTTTCAGTTTTTTATTTATTGGGTTTTACATTCATCGGAAAAGGGTGGTGAGGCATTTTTAACTGAAGGTTGACACCCAAACCATAAGTCATTTCTAACAAAAATTATAGCTGTTATACATCATTAATCGTTCAAAACATTTACAATGGTCTATAGTTGTTAGGTCTGGTTTTTTTGTAAAATAGGGAAAAACTGGGTTGTTTGGCTCTCGTAAATATCCCACCGCACGTTAACTTGAGAATTTAATTTTTTCTACTCTTTGAAAATTTTGGATCACTAGGTCATTTGCATCTTCAACATATTTCAGGCATGCATATCCACGACATTTAAAACATGTTAGGACTCAATTAGAAATCTCTTTCTTATAAAATTCCACCGAGGAATTAGGGTTGTACTAGTGGAATTTCCCTAACATGGATAACAAAACTTTGGTGTTCATTTTTAGTGTGTGAAATAATTTCTTCACTTAAATTTATTATTTTTTTCAATTTTTTGCATACATAACTCTAAAATTTTCATTTTTTTGTGATCTATTTGCTTTATCATTTTGTTTACGAGAAAAATGGGAGAGTGAAAACTCAAGGTTGGATTTGAAAAAATATTTAACATCCAAAATGGAAATGCACATATGATGTGAGAGATAATTCCAAAAAGTATCTGTGTTTTTTAAGGATTGTAAATGCTTTTAGTTTTTTATATATTGGGTTTTGAATTCATCGGAAGAGGGTGGGCGAGGCATTTTTAATTGAGTGTTGACTCCAAAACCATAAGTCATTTCTAACAAAATTAAAGCCGTTACACATCATTAATCGATCAAAACATTTACGATGATCTATGATAGTTAGGTCTGCATTTTTTAAAATAGGGAAAAAGTGGGTTGTTTGGCTCTACTAAATTTCCCACCGCATGTTAACTTGAGAATTTAATTTTTTCTACTCCTTGAAATTTTTTGATCGTTAGGTCATTTGTTTCTTGAACATCTTTCAGGCATGCATATCCACCACATTTAAAACATGTTAGGACTCAATTAGAAATTTGTTTCTTATTAAATTCCACTAAACTACAAGTGGTTGTACTAGTGGAATTTCTCAAACATTGATAACAAAACTTTGGTGTTCATTTTTAGTGCATGAAATAATTTTCTTCACTTACATTTATTATAGTTTTCAATTTTTTGAATACATAAGCTCTACAATTTTCATTTTATTGTGATCTATTTGCCCGATCTTTTTGTTAACAAGAAAAATGAGAGTGAAAACTCAAGTTTTGAATTGAAAAAAAAATTGAACATGCAAAATAGAAATGCACAAATTTTGAGAGAGATAATTCCAAAAAGTATCTATAATTTTTAAGGATTGTAAACTCATTCAGTTTTTTATATATTCAGTTTTGCAATCAACAGAAGAGGGGGAGCAGGGAGGGGGGGGGGGGGGGGGGGGGGGGGGGGGGGGGGGAGAGGAGATGAGGCATTTTAACTGAGTGTTGACTCCCAAACCATAAGTCATTTCTAAAAAACATTGTAGCTGTTACACATCACTAATCGATCAAAACAATGACGATGATCCATGATTGTTAGGTCCGTTTTTTGTAAAATAGGAAAAAAGAGGGTTTTTTGGCTCTTGTAAATATCCCACCGCACGTTAACTTGAGAATTTAATTTTTCTACTCCTTGAAATTTTTGGGCCATTAGGTCATTTTCATCTTCCACATGTTTCAAGCATACAAATCTACCACATTTAAAACATGTTAGGATCAATTAGAAATCTCTTTCTTATAAAATTCTACCATGCTATTAGGTGTTGCACTAGTGGAATTTCCCAAACATGGATAACAAAACTTTGGTGTTCATTTTTAGTGCGTGAAATAATTTTCTTCATTTAAATTTATTATAGTTTTCAATTTTTTGCATACATAAACTCCAAAATTTTCATTTTTTTGTGATCTATTTCCCTTTTCTTTTTGTTTACGAGAAAAATGGGAGAGTGAAAACTAGTGTTTGGATTTGAACAAAAATTGAACATCCAAAATGGAAATGCACAAATGTTGTGAGAGATAATTCCAAAAATTTTATGTGATTTTTAAGGATTGTAAACTCTTTTAGTTTTTGATATATTGGGTTTTACAATCATCGGAAGAGGGCAAGCAGGGCATTTTTAACAGAGTGTTGACTCCCAAACCATAAGTCATAACTAAAAAAAATTATAGCCATTACACATCATTAATTGATCAAAACATTTACGATGATCTATCATTGTTAGGTCTGCTTTTTTGTAAACTAGGCAAAAAGTGGGTTGTTAGGCTCTAGTAAATATCCCACCGCACATTAACTTGAGAACTTATTTTTTCTACTCCTTTAAATTTTTAGATCATTAAGTCATTTTCATCATCAACATGTTTCGGGCATGCATGTCGACCACATTTAAAACATGTTATGATCAATTAAAAATTTCTTTCTTATAAAATTTCTCCAAGCTACAAGTGATTGTACTAGTGGAATTTCCCTAACATGGATAACAAAACTTTGGTGTTCATTTTTAGTGCATGAAATAATTTTCTTCACTTAAATTTGTTATAGTTTTACATTTTTTGTATACATAAACTCTACAATTTTCATTTTATTGTGATCTATTTGCTTTATCTTTTTGTTTACGAGAAAAATGGCAGAGTGAAAACTCAAGTTTGGATTTGAAAAAAAAGTGAACTTCCAAAACGGAAATGCCCAAATGCTGAGAGAGATAATTCCAAAAAGTATCTGTGATTTTTAAGGATTGTAAACTCTTTCAGTTTTTTATATATTGAGGTTTTCATTCATCGGATGAGGGGGTGAGGCATTTTTAGCTGAAGGTTGACTCCAAAACCATAAATCATTTCTAACAAAAATTATAGCCATTACACATCATTAATCATTCAAAACATTTATGATAATCTATGATTCTTAGGTCCGCTTTTTGTAAAATAGGCAAAAAGTGGGTTGTTTGACTCTGGTAAATATCCCACCGCATATTAACTTGAGAATTTAATTTTTTCAACTCGTTCAAATTTTTGGATCATTAGGTCATTTGCATTTTAAACATGTTTCAGGCATGTGTATCCACCACATTTAAAACTTGTTAGGATCAATTTAAAATCTCTTTCTTATAAAATACCACCTAGTTCCAAGGGGTTTGTAGTAGTGGAATTTCCCAAACATGGATAACAAAAATTTGGTGTTCATTTTTAGTTCGTAAAATAATTTTCTTCTCTTACATTTCTTATAGTTTACAATTTTTTTGTATACATAAACTCTAAAATTTTCATTCTGTTGTGATCTTTTTGCCTTATCTTTATGTTTATGAGAAAATTGGATGAATTAAAACTCAAGTTTTAATTTGGAAAAAAAGCAAACATCCAAAATTGAAATGCACAAATGCTGAGAGAGATAATTCCAAAAAGTATCTGTGATTTTTAAGGATTGTAAACACTTTCAGTTTTTTATATATTGGGTTTTGCATTCATCAGAAGAGGGGGGTGACCCATTTTTAACTGAAGGTTGACTCCCAAACCATATGTCATTTCTTACAAAAATTATAGCCGTTACACATCATTAATCGTTCAAAACATTTACGATGATCTATGATTGTTAGGTCTATTTTTTTGTAAAATAGGCAAAAAGTGGGTTGTTTGGCTCTGGTAAATATCCCACCGCACGTTAACCTGAGAATTTATCTTTTTCTACTCCTTGAAATTTTTGGATCACTAGGTCATTTGCATCTTCAAGATGTTTTAGGCATGCATATCGACGACCTTTAAAACATGTTAGGACTCAATTAGAAATCTCTTTCTTAACAAATTCCACCAAGCAATTAGGGGTTGTACTAGTGGAATTTCCCTAACATGGATAACAAAACTTTGGTGTTCATTTTTAGTGCGTGAAATAATTTTCTTCGCTTACATTTATTATAGTTTTCAATTTTGTGCAAACATAACTCTAAAATTTTCATTTTTTGTCATCTATTTGCTTTTCTTTTTGTTTACGAGAAAAATGGGAGAGTGAAAACTCAAGTTTGGATTTGAAAAAAAATTTCACATCCAAAAAGGAAATGGACAAAAAATGTGAGAGATAATTCCAAAAAATATCTGTGATTTTTAAGGATTGTAAACTTTTTTAGTTTTTTATATATAGGGTTTTGCAATCATCGGAAGAGGGTGGGCGAGACATTTTTAACTGAGTGTTGACTCCCAAACCATAAGTCATTTCTAACAAAAATTATAGCCTTTACACATCATTAATTAATCAAAACTTTTACGATGATCTATGATAGTTAGGTCCGCTTTTTTTAAAATAGGCAAAAAGTGGGTTGTTTGGCTCTTGTAATTTTCTCACCGCACGTTAACTTGAGAATTTAATTTTTTCTACTCCTTGAAATTTTTGGATCATTATGTCAGATTCTTCTTCAACATGTTTCAGGCATACATATCCACCACATTTAAAACATGTTAGGACTCAATTAGAAATATGTTTCGTATAAAATTCCACCATGCAATTCGGGGTTGTACTAGTGGAATTTCCATAACATGGATAACAAAACTTTAGTGTTCATTTTTAGTGCGTGAAATAATTTTCTTCACTTACATTTATTATAGTTTTGAATTTTTTGCATACATAAACAAAAAAATTTTTATTTTTTGTGATATTTTTTCCTCATCATTTTGTTTACGAGAAAAATGGGAGAGTGAAAACTCAAGTTTGGATTTAAAAAAAAATTGAACATCGAAAATGGAAATGCACAAATGATGAGAGAGATAATTCCAAAAATAATCTATGATTTTTAAGGATTTAAACTCCATTAGATTTTTATTTATCGGGTTTTTCTATCATCGGAAGAGGGAGGAGAGGAAGGGATTGGAGGGGGGGGGGGGGGGGCTGTTGGTGTGGTTCGATGCATTTTTAACTGAGTGTTGACTCCCAAACCATAAGTCATTTCAAAGAAAAATTACAGCTATTACACATCAATAATCATTCAAAACATTTACGATGATCAATGATTGTTAGGACTTTTTGTAAAATAGGCAAAAAGTGGGTCATTTGGCTCTCGTAAATATCCCACCGCACGTTAACTTCAGAATTTAATTTTTTCTTTTTCTTAAAATTTTTGGATTATTAGGTGATTTGCATCTTCAACATATTTCAGGCATGCATATCCACCACATTTAAAACTTGTTATGATCAATTAAAATCTTTTTATTAGAAAATTCCACCAAGCTATAAGGGTTTGTACTAGTCGAATTTTCCAAACATGGAGAACAAAACTTTGGTGTTCATTTTTAGTTCGTGAAATAATTTTCTTCACTTACATTTATTATAGTTTTCAATTTTTTGTATACATAAACTCTAAAATTTTCATCTTGTTGTGATCTATTTGCCTTATCTTTTTTTTACGAGAAAAATGGGAGAGTGAAAAGTCATGTTTAGATTTGAAAAAAAATTGAACATCAAAAATGGAAATGCACAAATGATGAGAGAGATAATTCCAAAATGAATCTGTGATTTTTAAGGATTGTAAACTCTTTTAGTTTTTTATATATTGGGTTTCGCAATCATCGGAAGAGGGGGGCGAGGCCTTTTTAACTGAATGTTGATTCCCAAACCATAAGTCATTTCTACCAACAATTATAGCCATTACACATCATTAATCAATCAAAATATTTATGATGATCAATGACAATTAGGTCCGCGTTTTGTAAAATAGGCAAAAAGTGGGTTGTTTGGCTCTACCAAATATCCCACCGCATATGTTGAGAATTTAATTTTATATGGTCCTTGAAATTTTTGGTTTTTAAGGTCATTTGCATCTTTAACATGTTTCAGGCATGCATATCCACCACATTTAAAACATGTTAGGACTCAATTAGAAATTTCTTTCTTATAAAATTCCACGAAGCAATTAGGGGTTGTACAAGTACAATTTCCCTAACATGGATAACAAAACTTTGGTGTTCATTTTTAGTGTGCGAAATAATTTTCTTCACTTACATTTATTATAGATTTTAATTTTTTGCATATTTAATATCCAAAATTTTCATTTTTTTGTGATTTATTTGCCTTATATTTTTGTTTACGAGAAAAATGGGAGAGTGAAAGCTCAAGTTTGGATTTGAAAAAAAATTGAGCATCCAAAATGGAAATGCACAAATGATGAGAGATAATTCCAAAAAGAATCTGTGATTTTTATGGATTGTAAACTCTTTTAGTTTTTTATATATTGGGTTCTGCAATCATCGAAAGATGGGTGGCGTGGCATTTTTATCTGAATGGTGACTCCCAAACCATCAGTCTTTCCTAATAAAAATTATTTATGTTACACAAAATTAGTCGATCAAAACATTTACGATGACCTATGATTGTTAGGTCCGCTTTTTGTAAAATAGGCAAAAAGTTAGTTGTTTGGCTCTGGTAAATATCCCACCACAAGTTAACTTGAGAATTTAATATTTTCTACTCCTTGAAATATTTGGATCATTAGGTCATTTGGATCTTCAACATGTTTCAGGCATCTATATCCACCTCATTTAAAAAATGTTAGGACTCAATTAGAAATCTCTTTCTTATAAAATTCCACAAGCTATTAGGGGTTGTTCTAGTGGAATTTCCAAAACATTGATAACAAAACTTTGGTGTTCATTTTTAGTGTGTGAAATAATTTTCTTCACTTACATTTATTATAGTCTTCAATTTTTTGCATACATAAACTCTAAAATTTTTAGTTTCTTGTGATCTATTTGCCTTATCTTTTTGTTTACGAGAAAAAATGGGAGAGTGAAAACTCAAGTTTGGATTTGAAAGAAAAATTGAACATCCAAAATGGAAATGCACAAATTTTTGAGATATTCCAAAAAGTTTTTGTGATTTTTTAGGATTTAAAAATCTTTTAGTTTTTTATATATTGGGTTTTGCAATTATCGGAAAAAGTAGGGCAAGGCATTTTTAACAGAGTGTTGACTCCCTAACCATAAGTCATTTCAAACAAATATTATAGCCATTACACATCATTAATCGATAAAAAAATTTACGATGATCTATGACTGTTGGGTCCGCTTTTTGTATAATAGGCAAAAAGTGGGTTGCTTGGCTCTAGTAAATATCCCACCGCATGTTGACTTGAGAATTTAATTTTTTCTACGCTTCAAAATATTTGGATCGTTCGGTCATTTGCAACTTCAACATGTTTCAGGCATGCATATCCCCCACATTTAAAACATGTTAGGACTCAATTAGAAATCTCTTTCTTACAAAATTCCACCATGCTATTTGGGGTTGTACTAGTGGAATTTCCCTAACATGCATAACTAAATTTTGGTGTTCATTTTTAGTGTGTGAAATAAGTTTCTTCACTTAAATTTATTATAGTTTTCAATTTTTTGCAAACATATACTCTTAAAGTTTCATTTTGTAGTGATCTATTTGCCTTATCTTTTTGTTTACGAGAAAAATGGGAGAGTCAAAACTCAAGTTTGGATTTGAAAAAACAATTATCATCTAAAATGCAAATGCACAAATGCTGTGAGAGATAATTTCAAAAATTATCTGTGATTTTTAAGGTTTGTAAACTCTTTTAGTTTTTTATATATTGGGTTTTGTAATCATCGGAAGATGGGAGGCGAGGCATTTTTAACTGAATGTTGACTCCCAAACCATAAGTCATTTATAAGAAAAATTATAGCCATTCCATATCATTAATCGATCAAAATATTTATTATGATTTATGATTGTTAGGTTCATTTTTTGTAAAATAGGCAAAAAGTGGGTTGTTTGGCTCTGGTAAATATGCCACAACATGTTAACTTGAGATTTTAATATTTTCTACTCGAAATTTTCTGATCATTAAGTCATTTGCATCTTCAACATGTTTAAGGCATGCATATCCACACCACATTTAAAACATGTTAGGACTCAATTAGAAATCACTTTCTTATAAAATTCCACCAATCTCTTTCTTATAACATTGATAACCAAACTTTGTTGTTCATTTTTAGTGTTTGAAATAATTTTCTTCACTTACATTTATTATAGTTTTCAATTTTTTGCATACATAAACTCTACAATTTTCATTTTATTGTGATCTATTTGCCTGATCTCTTTGTTAACGAGAAACATTGGAGAGAGAAAACTCAAGTTTTGATTTGAAAAAAAATTGAACATACAAAATGGAAATGCAAAAAAGCTGAGAGAGATAATTCCAAAAGGTATCTATGATTATTAAGGAATGTAAACTCTTTCAGTTTTTTATATATTGGGTCTTGCAATCAACGAAAGAGGGGGGCGAGCCATTTTTAACAAAGTGTTGACTCCCAAACCATAAGTCCTTTCTAACAAAAATTATAGCCATTACACATCATTAATCATTCAAAACATTTACGATGATCTATGACAGTTAGGTCCGCTTTTTGTAAAATAGGCAAAAAGTGGGTTGTTTGGCTCCGGTAATTATCCCACAACACGTTAATTTGAGAATTTAATTTTTTCTACTCCTTGAAATTTTTAGATCATTAGGTCATTTGCATCTTCAACATGTTTCATGCATGCATATCCACCACATTTAAAACAAGTTAGGATTCAAATAGAAATGTCTTTCTTATAAAATTCCACCAAGCTATTTGGGGTTGTAGTAGTGGAATTTCTGAAACCTTGATAACAAAACTTTGTTGTTCATTTTTAGTCCATGAAATAATTTTCTTCACTTACATTTATTATAGTTTTCAATTTTTTATATACATAAACTCTACAATTTTCATTTTATTGTGATCTATTTGCCTGATTTTTTGTTATCAAGAAAAATGGGAGAGTGAAAACTCATGTTTGGATTTGAAAAAAAATTGAACACCTAAAATTGAAATGCACAATGCTGAGAGAGGTAATTCCAAAAAGTATTTGTGATTTGAAAGGATTGTCAACTCTTTCAGCTTTTTATATATTGGGTTTGGCAATCATCGGACGATGGGGGGGGCGAGCCATTTTTAACTTGAGAATTTAATTTTTTCTACTCCTTGATATTTTTGGATCATTCGGTCATTTGCATGTTCAACATGTTTCAGGCAAACATATCCACCACTTTTAAAACATGTTAGGACCAATTAAAAATCTCTTTCTTATAAAATTCCACCAACCTATTAGGGTTTGTACTGGTGGAATTTTCCAAACATGGATAACAAAACTTTGGTGTTCATTTTTAGTGTGTGAAATAATTTTCTTCACTTTTAATTATTATAGTTTTAAACTTTTTGCATACATAAACTTTAAAAATTTTATTTTATTGGGATCTATTTGCTTTATTTTTTCTTTATGAGAAAAATGGGAGAGTGAAAAGTCAAGTTTTGATTTGAATTTGAACATCCAAAATGGAAATGTACAAATGCTGATAGAGATAATTCCAAAAAGTATCTGTAATTTTTAAGGATTGTAAACTCTTTTAGTTTTTTATATATTGGGTTTTGCATTGATCGGAAGAGGGTGGGCAAGGCATTTTTAACTGAGTGTTGACTCCCAAAGCATAAGGCATTTTTAACTGATTGTTGACTCCCAAACCATAATTCATCTCTAACAAAAATTACAGCCATTACACATCATTAATCGATCAAAAAATTTATGATGATCTATGATTGTTAGGTCCACTTTTTGTAAAATAGGCAAAAAGAGGGTTGTTTGGCTCTGGTATTCCCATCGCACGTTAACTTGAGAATTTAATTTTTTTTACTCCTTGATATTTTAGGATCATTCGGGCATTTTCATGTTCAACATGTTTTAGGCATACATATCCACCACATTTAAAACATGATAGGATCAATTAGAAATCTCTTTCTTATAAAATTCCACCAAGCTATTAGAATTTGTACTAGTGGAATTTCCCAAACATGGATAACAAAACTTTGGTGTTCATTTTTAGTGTGTGAAATAATTTTCTTCACTTTTAATTATTATATTTTTAAAATTTTTACATACATAAACTTTAAAATTTTCATTTTTTTGTGATCTATTTGCTTTATTTTTTCTTTACGAGAAAAATGGGAGAGTGAAAAGTCAAGTTTGGATTTGAATTTGAACATCCAAAATGGAAATGTACAAATGCTGATAGAGATAATTCTAAAAAGTATCTGTGATTTTTAAGGATTGTAAACTCTTTTAGTTTTTTATATATTGGGTTTTGCATTGATCAGAAGAGGGTGGGCAAGGCATTTTTAACTGAGTGTTGACTCCCAAAGCATAAGGCATTTTTAACTGAGTGTTGACTCACAAACCATAATTCATCTCTAACAAAAATTACAGCCATTACACATCATTAATTGATCAAAAAATTATGATGATCTATTATTGTTAGGTCCGCTTTTTGTAAAATAGGCAAAAAGAGGGTTGTTTGGCTCTGGTAAATATCCCACCGCACGTTAACTTGAGAATTTAATTTGTTCTACTCCTTGATATTTTTGGATCATTCGGTCATTTGCATGTTCAACATGTTTCAGGCATACATATCCACCACATTTAAAACATGTTAGGATCAATTAGAAATCTCTTTCTTATAAAATTCCACCAAGCTATTAGGGTTTGTACTAGTGGAATTTCCCAAACATGGATAACAAAACTTTGGTGTTCATTTTTAGTGTGTGAAATAATTTTCTTCACTTTTAATTATTATAGTTTTAAACTTTTTGCTTACATAAACTTTAAAATTTTCATTTTGTTATGATCTATTTGCTTTATTTTTTCTTTACGAGAAAAATGGGAGAGTGAAAAGTCAAGTTTGGATTTGAATTTGAATATCCAAAATGGAAATGTACAAATTCTGGTAGAGATAATTCCAAAAAGTATCTGTGATTTTTAAGGACTATAAACTCTTTTAGTTTTTTACATATTGGGTTTTGCATTGATCAGAAGAGGGTGGGCAAGGCATTTTTAACTGAGTGTTGACTCCCAAAGCATCATGCATTTTTAACTGAGTGTTGACTCCCAAAGCATAAGTCATTTCTAACAATAATTATAGCCTTTACGCTTCCTTAATCAATCAAAACATTTACGTTGATCTATGATTGTTAGGTCCACCTTGTGTAAAATTGGCAAAAAGTGCGTTGTTTGGCTCTGGTAAATATCCCACTGCACGTTAACTTGAGAATTTAATTTTTTCTACTCCTTGAAATTTTTGGATCATTAGGTCATTTGCATCT
The DNA here is from genome assembly GCF_029961685.1 of Aristolochia californica. Classification (NCBI taxonomy): domain Eukaryota; kingdom Viridiplantae; phylum Streptophyta; class Magnoliopsida; order Piperales; family Aristolochiaceae; genus Aristolochia; species Aristolochia californica. Next base: position 18,834,610 of record NW_027182257.1, on the reverse strand, counting down.
TCAACATGTTTCAGGCATACATATCCACCACATTTAAAACTTGTTAAGATTCAATTTGAAATCTCTTTCTTACAAAATTCCACCAAGCTATTAGGGTTTGTACTTGTGGAATTTCCCAAACCTGGATAACTAAATTTTGGTGTTCATTTTTAGTGCGTGAAATAATTTTCTTCACTTAAATTTGTTATAGTTTTCAATTTTTTGCATACATAAACTCTAAAAGTTTCATTTTGTTGTGATCTATTTGCCTTATCTTTTTGTTTATGAGAAAAATGGGAGAGTGAAAACTCAAGTTTGGATTTGAACAAAAAATTTACATCCAAAATGGAAATGCACAAATGCTGTGAGAGATAGTCCAAAAAAGAATCTATGATTTTTAAGGATTGTAAACTCTTTTAGTTTTTTATATATCAGGTTTTTCAATCATCGAAAGAGGGGGGGAGGCATTTTTAACTGAGTGTTGACTACCAATCCATAAGTCATCTCTAACAAAAGTTATAGCCATTACACATCATTAATCAATCAAAACATTTATGATGATCTATGATTGTTAGGTCCGCTTTTTGTAAAATAGGCAAAAAGAGGGTTGTTTGGCTCTGGTAAATATCCCAGCGCACATTAACTTAAGAATTTAATTTTTTCTACTCCTTGATATTTTTGGATCATTCGGTCATTTGCATGTACAACATGTTTTAGGCATGCATATCCACCACATTTAAAACATGTTAGGATCAATTAGAAATCTCTTTCTTATAAAATTCCACCAAGCTATTAGGGTTTGTACGAGTGGAATTTCCCAAACATCGATAACAAAACTTTGGTGTTCATTTTTAGTGCGTGAAATAATATTTTTCACTTAAATTTATTACATTTTTCAATTTTTTGTATACATAAACTCTAAAATTTTCATTTTTTTGTGATCTATTTGCTTTATATTTTTGTTTACGAGAAAAATGGGAGAGTGAAAACTCAAGTTTTGATTTGAAAAAATATTCAACATCCAAAATGGAAATGAACAAATGCTGAGAGAAATAATTCCAAAAAGTATCTGTGATTTTTAAGGATTGTAAACTCTTTTAGTTTTTTATATATTGGGTTTTGCAATCATCGGAAGAAGGGGGGCGAGGCATTTTTGACTAAGTGTTGACTCCCTAACCGTAAGTCATTACTAAGAAAAATTATAGCCGTTACACATCATTAATCGATGATTTGTGATTGTTTTGTTCGTTTTTTGAAAAATAGGCAAAAAGTGGGTTGTTTGGCTCTCGTAAATATCCAACCGCACGTTAACTTGAGAATTTAATTTTTTCTACTCCTTGAAATTTTTGGATAATTAGGTCATTTGCATCATCAACATATTTCTGGCATGCATGTCCTCCACATTTAAAACATGTTAGGATCAATTAGAAATCTCTTTCTTATAAAATTCCACCAAGCTACTAGGGGTTGTACTAGTTGAATTTCCCAAACATGCATAACAAAACTTTGGTGTTCATTTTTAGTGCCTGAAATAAAAAATTTCACTTTCATTTGTTATAGTTTTAATTTTTTTAGATACATAAAGTCAACTATTTTCGTTTTATTGTGATCTATTTACCTTATCTTTTTGTTTATGAGAAAAATTGGAGCGTGAAAACTCAAGTTTGGATTTGAAAAAAAATTGAACATCCAAAATTGAAAAGCACAAATGCTGAGAGAGATAATTCCAATAAGTATCTGTGATTTTTAAGGATTGTAAACTCTTTTAGTTTTTAATATATTGGGTTTCGCAATCATCGGAAGAGGGGGAGCGAGGCATTTTTAACTGAGTGTTGACTCCCAAACCATGAGTCATTTATAACAAAAATGATAGCCGTTACACATCATTAGTCAATCAAAACATTTATGATGATCTATGATTGTTCGGTTCACATTTTTTAAAATAGGCAAAAACTGGGTTGTTTGGCTCTGGTAAATATCCCACAGCACGTTAAATTGAGAATTTAATTTATCTAATCGTTGAAATTTTTGGATCATTAGGTTATTTGCATTTTCAACATGTTTCAGGCATGCATATCCACCACATTTAAAACATGTTAGGATCAATTAGAAATCTCTTTCTTATAAATTCCACCAAGCAATTAGGGGTTGTACTAGTGGAATTTCCCAAACATGGATAAAAAACCTTTTGTGTTCATCTTTAGGGCGTGAAATAATTTTCTTCATTTACATTTATTATAGTTTTCAATTTTTTGCATACATAAACTCTAAAATTTTCATTTTGTTGTGATCTATTTGCCTTATCTTTTTGTTTACGAGAAAAATGGGAGAGTGAAAACTCAAGTATGGATTTGAAAAAAAAATAAAAGTTTAAAATGGAAATGGACAAATTCTGAGAGAGATAATTCCAAAAAGTATCGGTGATTTTTATGGATTTTAAATTATTTTAGTTTTTTATATATTGCGTTTTGCAATCATCGGAAGAGGGGGGTGAGGCATTTTTAAATGAGGGTTGTTAAGTCCCAAACCATAAGTCTTTTCTAACAAAAATTATGGCCGTTACACATCATTAATCGATCAAAACATTTACAATGATTTAAGATTGTTAGGTCCGCGTTTTTTAAAATAGGCAAAAACTGAATTGTTTGGCTCTTGTAAATATCCCACCGCACGTTAATTTGAGAATTTGATTTTTTCTACTCGAAATTTTTGGGTCATTAGGTCATTTGCATCTTCAACATGTTTCAGGTATGCATATCAACCACATTCAAAACTTCTTAGGAACAATTAGAAATCTCTTTCTTATAAAATTCCACCACCAAGATATTAAGGGTTGTACTAGTAGAATGTCCCAAACATGGATAAGAAACCCTTGGTGTTCATTTTTAGTGTGTGAAATAATTTTCTTTACTTACATTTATTATAGTTTTCAATATTTTGCATACATAAACTCTTAAATTTTCATTTTGTTGTGACCTATTTGCCTTACTTATCTTTTTGTTTATGAGAAAATGGGAGAGTGAAAACTCAAGTTTGGATTTGAAAAAAAATTGAACATCCAAAATGGAAATGCACAAATGCTGAGAGCGGTAATTCCAAAAAGTATTTGTGATTTTTAAGCACTGTAAACTCTTTTACTTTTTTATATATTGGGTTTCGTAATCATCAGAAGCGGGTGGGCAGGGGCCATTACAAAACCATAAGTCATTTCTAACAAAAATTATAGCCATTGCACATCATTAATTGATCAAAACATTTACGATGATCTATGATTGTTAGGTCCGCTTTTTGTAAAATAGGCAAAAAGTGGGGTGTTTGGCTCAGGTAAATTTCCCACCACACGTTAACTTGAGAATTTAATTTTTTCTACCCCTTCAAATTTTTGCATCATTAGGTCATTTACATCTTCAACATGTTTTAGGCATGCATATCCACCACATTTAAAATATGTTAGGATCAATTAAAAATCTCTTTCTTATAAAATTCCACAAAGCTAGTATGGGTTGTACAAGTGGAATTTCCCAAACATGGATACAAAATCTTTGGTGTACATTTTTAGTGCGTGAAATAATATTCTTCACTTACATTTATTGTAGTTTTCAATTTTTTGCATACATAAAGTCTAAAATTTTCATTTTGTTGTGGTCTTTTTGCCTATCTTTTTGTTTACAAGAAAAATGGAAGAGTGAAAACTCAAGTTTGGATTTGAAAAAAAATTGAACATCCGAAATGGAAATGGACAAATAATGAGAGAGAGAATTCCAAAAAGTATCTGTGATGTTTAAGGATTGTAAACTCTTTTAGTTTTTTAAATATTGGGTTTTGCAATCATCGGAAGAGGATGGGCGAGGCATTTATAATCGAGTGTTGATTCCCAAACCATGAGTCATTTCTAAAAAAAATGATAGTCGTTACACATCATTAATTGATAAAAACATTTAGATGATCTATGATTGTTAGGTTCGCGTTTTGTAAAATAGGCAAAAAATGGGTTGTTTGCCTTTGGTAAATATCCCACCGCACGTTAACTTGAGAATTTAATTTTTTCTACTCGAAATTTTTGGATCATTAGGTCATTTGCATCTTCAACATGTTTCAGGCATGCATATCCACCACATTTAAAACATGTTAGGATCAATTAGAAATCTCTTTCTCATAAAATTCCTCCAAGCTATTTGGGGTTGTACTAGTGGAATTTCCCTAACAAGGTTAACAAAACTTTGGTGTTCATTTTTAGTGCTTGAAATAATTTTCTTCACTTACATTTATTATAGTTTTAAATTTTTTGCAAACATAAACTTTAAAATTTTCATTTTTTTGTGATTTATTTGCCTTTTCGTTTTGTTTACAAGAAAAATGGGAGAGTAAAAACTCAAGTTTTGGTTTGAAAGAAAATTGAACATCCAAATATGAAATGCAAAAATATTGAGAGAGATAATTCCAAAAATTTTCTATGATTATTAAGGATTTTATACTCTTTTAGTTTTTTATATATTGGATTTTGCAATAATCTGAAGAGGGGGGCGAGGGATTTTTAACTGAGTGTTGACTCCCAAACCATAAGTTATTTTTGACAAACATTATAGCCATTTCACATCATTAATCGATCAAAACATTTACGACGATCTATAATTTTTAGGTCCGCTTTTTGTAAAGTAAACAAAAAGTGGGTTGTTTTGTTCTAGTAATTATCCCACCGCACATTAACTTGAGAACTTAATTTTTTCTACTGCTTGAAATTTTTGGATCATTAGGTCATTTTGCTTCATCAACATCTTTCAGGCATGCATATCCACCACGTTTAAACATGTAAGAATCAATTAGAAATATCTTTCTTATAAAATTCCACTCAGCTATTAGGGTTTGTACAAGTGGAATTTCCCAAACATGGATAACAAAACTTTGGTGTTCATTTTTTGTGTGTGAAATAATTTTCTTCACCTACATTTATTATAGTTTTCCATTTTTTGCATACATTACTTCTAAAATTTTCATTTTATTGTGATCTATTTTCCTTATGTTTTTGTTTACGAGAAAAATGAGAGCGTGAAAACTCGAGTTTAGATTTGAAAAAAAATTGCACATCCAAAATGGATATGCACAAATGCTAAGAGAGATAATTACAAAAGACTTTGGGGGAGGGGGGGCACGGGTGAGTCATTTTTAACTGATTGTAATTTTTTTGCATACATAAACTCTAAAATTTTCATTTTGTAGTGATCAATTTACCTTATTTTTTGTTTACGAAAAAAATGGGAGAGTGAAAACTAGAGTTTGGATTTAAAAGAAAATTGAACATCCAAAATAGAAATGCAAAAATTATGTGACAGATAATTCCAAAATGTATTTGCGACTTTTAAGGATTGTAAACTCTTTTAGTTTTTTATATATTAGGTTTTGCAATCATCGGAAAAGGGTGAGCGAGGCATTTTTAACTGAGTGTTGACTCCCAAACAATGAGTCATTTCTAAAAAAAATTATCACCGTTACACATCTTTAATCTATCAAAACATTTACGATGATCTATGATTGTTAGGTCCATTTTTTGTATAATAGGCAAAAAGTGGGTTCTTTGGATCTTATAAATATCCCACCACACATTAACTTGAAAATTTAATTTTTTCTACTCCTTTAAATTTTTAGATCATTAGGTCATTTGCATCTTCAACATGCTTCAGGCAAGCCTATCCACCACATTTAAAACATGTTAGGATCAATTAGAAATCTCTTTCTAATAAAATTCCACCAAGCTATTAGGGATTGTACAAATGGAATTTCCCAACCAAGGATAACAAAACTTTGGTGTTCATTTTTAGTGCGTGAAATAATTTTCTTCACTTATATTGATTATTATTTTAAAATTTTGCATACATAATATCTAAATTTTTTATTTTGTTATGATCTATTTGCGTTATTGTTTTGTTAACGAGAAAAATAGGGGAGAGAAAAATCAAGTTTGGATTTGGAAAACAATTGAACATCCAAAATGGAAATGCAAAAATGCTGTGAGACATAATTCATAAAAGTATCTATGATTTTTAAGGATTTTAAACTCTTTTAGTTTTTATATATTAGGTTTTGCATTCTTCGGAAAAAGGAGGGTGAGGCATTTTTAACTGAGTGTTGACTCCCAAACCATAAGTCATTTCCAACAAAAATTATAGCCGTTACACATCATTAATTGATCAAAACATTAACGATGATCAATGATTGTTAGGTCCACTTTTTTTAAAATAGGTAAAAAGTTGGTTGTTTAGCTCCAGTAAATATCCCACCACACGTTAACTTGAGAATTTAATTTTTTTCTACTCCTTGAATCTTTTGGATCATTAGGTCATTTGCATCTTCAACATGTTTCAAGCAAGCATATCCACCATATTTAAAAAATGTTAGGATCAATTAGAAATCTCTTTCTTATAAAATTCCACCAAGCTATTTGGGGTTGTACTAGTGGAATTCCCAAACATGGATATCAATACTTTGGTGTTCATTTTTAATGCCTGAAATAATTTTTTTCACTTATGTTTATTATAGTTTTCAATTTTTGCATACATATACTTTAAAATTTTCTTTTTGTTGTGATCTATTTGCCTTATCTTTTTGTTTTTTGAGAAAAATGGGAGAGTGAAAACTCAAGTTTGGATTTTGAAAAAAAAATTGATCATCCAAAATGGAAATACCCAAATGCTGAGAGACATAATTCAAAAAAGTATCTGTGATTTTTAAGGATTGTAAACTCTTTTAGTTTTTTCTATATTAGGTTTTGCAATCATCAACAAAGGGTGGGAGGCTTTTTTAGTTGAGTGTTGACTCCCAAACCATAAATCATTTCTAACAAAAATTATAGACGTTACACATCATTAATCGATCAAAACATTTACGGTGATCTATGATTGTTAGGTCCACTTTTGGTAAAATAGGCAAAAAGTGGGTTGTTTGGCTCTGGTAAATATCCCACTACACGTTAACTTGAGAATTTAATTTTTTCTACTGATTGAAATTTTTTAATCATTAGGTCATTTGCATCTTCAACATGTTTCAAGAATGCAATCCACAACATATAAAACATGTTAGGATCAATTAGAAATCTCTTTGTTATAAAATTCCACCAAGCTACTTGAGGTTGTACTAGTGGAATTTCCCAAACATGGATAACAAAACTTTGGTGTTCATTTTTTGTGCGTGAAATAGTTTTCTTCACATACATTTGTTACAGTTTTTAATTTTTTGCAAACAAAAACTCTAAAATTTTCATTTTGTTGTGATCTATTTGCCTTATCTTTTTGTTTAGGAGAAAAAAGGGAGAGTGAAAACTCAAGTTTGGATTTAAAAAAATTTGAACATCCAAAATGGAAATACACAAATGTGAGAGTGATAATTCCAAAAAGTATCTGCGATTTTTAAAAATTGTAAACTCTTTTAGTTTTTTATATATTAGGTTTTGCAATTATTGGAATAGTGGGGGCAATGTACTTTTAACTGAGTTTAGATTCCAAAACCATGAGTCATTTCTAATAAAAATTATAGCTGTTACACATTATTAATCGATCAAAACATTTACACAGAATGATGCTAGTTAGGTCCACTTTTTGGCAAATAGGCAAAAAATGGGTAGGTTGGCTCAGGTAAATATCCCACCATTCGTTTACTTGAGAATTTAATTTTTTGTTCTCCTTTAAATTTTTGCATCATTAGGTCATTTGCTTCTTCAACATGATTCAGGCATGCATATCCACCACATTGAAAACATGTTTGGATCAATTAGAAATCTCTTTCTTATAAAATTCCACCAAGCTATTACGGGTTGTACTTGCGGAATTTCCAAACATGGATAACAAAACTTTGGTGTTCATTTTTAGTGCGAGAAATAATTTTCTTCACTTGCATTTATTATAGTTTTCAATTTTTTGCATAGATAAAATCTAAATTTTTTATTTTTTTGTGATCTATTTGCCTTATGTTTTTGTTTACGAGAAAAATTGGAGAGAGAAAACTCATGTTTGGATTTGAAAAAAAAATTGAACATCCAAAAAGGAAATGCAAAAATTCTGATAGAGATAATTCCTCAAAGTATATATGATTTTAAAGGATTTTAAACTCTTTTAGTGTTTTACATATTAGGTTTTGCTATCATCGGAAAAGGGGGACTGAGTGTTGACTCCCAAACCATAAGTCATATCTAACAAAAATTATAGCTGTTACACATCATTAATCGATAAAAACCTTTACACTGAACTATGATTGTTCGGTCCGCTTTCTGTAAAAAAAGGCAAAAAGTGGGTTGTTTCGCTCATGTAAATATCCCTCTGCACGTTAACTTGAGAATTAAATTTTTTATTCTCCTTGAAAATATTGGATCATTAGGTCATTTGCATCTTAAACATGTTTCGGGCATGCAAATCCACCACATTTAAAACATGTAAGTATCAATTGGAATTTTTTTCTTATAAAATTCCACCAAGCTATTAGGGGTTGTACTACTGGAATTTCCCAAACATGGATAACAAAATTTTGGTGTTCATTTTTAGTGCGTGAAATAATTTTATTTACTTAAATTTATTATAGCTTTCAATTTTTTTGCGTACATAAACTCTAAAATTTTCTTTTTGTTGTGTTCTATTTTCCTTATTTTTTTGTTTACAAGAAAAATGGGGGAGAGAAAACTCAGGTTTTGATTTAAAAAAAAATTGAACATCCGAAATAGAAATGTTCAAATGCTGAGAGGGATAATTGCAAAAAAGTATCTATAAATTTTAAGGATTTTAAACTCTGTTAGTTTTTTATATATTAGGTTTTGCATTCATTGGAAAAAGGGGGGAAGAGAGCCTGGGATGGGGGGTGGTTTGGTGGGGGTTGTGGAATTTTTAATTGAGTTTGGACTCCCAAACCATAAGTCATTTCTAGCAAAAATTATAGCTCTTACACATCATTAATCGATCAAAACATTAACGACATTCAATGATTTTTAGGTCCGCTTTTTGTAAAATAGGTAAAAAGTGGGTTTTTTTGCTCTAGTAAATATCCCACTGCACGTTAACTTGAGAATTTAATTTTTTCTACTCAAAATTTTTGGATCATTAGGTCATTTGCATCTTCAATATGTTTCAGGCATGCATATCCACCACATTTAAAATATTTTAGGATCAATTAGAAATCTCTTCCTTATAAAATTCCAACAAGCTATTAGGGGTTGTACTAGTGGAATTTCCCAAACATGGATATCAAAACTTTGGGGTTCATTTTTAATGCGTGAAATAATTTTCTTCACTTACATTTATTAAATTTTTTAATTTTTTGCATACATAAACTCTAAATTTTTCATTTTGTTGTGATCTATTTGCTTTATCTTTTATTTTACGATAAAAATGGGAGAGTGAAAACTCAAGTTTCGATTTAAAAAAAAATTGAACATCCAAAATGGAAATGCACAAATGCTGAGAGTGATCATTCCAAAAAAGTATCTATAAGTTTTAAGGATAGTAAACTCTTTTTGTTTTTTATATATTAGGTTTTGCAATCATCGAAAAAGGGTAGGAGGCATTTTTAACGCAGTGTTGACTCCCAAACCATAAATCATTTCTAACAAAAATTATAGCCGTTACACATCATTAATTGATCAAAACATTAATGCTGAACTATGATTGTTAGGCCCCCTTTTTGGAAAATAGGCAAAAAGTGGGTTGTTTGGCTTTGTTAAAAATCCCACCCCAAGTTAACTTGATAATTTAATTTTTTCTTCTCCTTGAAATTTTTGGATCATTATGTTTTTTGCGTCTTCAAAATGTTTCGGGCATGCATATCCACCACATTTAAAACATTTTAGGATCAATTATAAATCACTTTCTTATAAAATTCCACCAAGTTATTAGGGGTTGTACTACTGGAATTTCCCAAACATGGATAACAAAACTTTAGTGTTCATTTTTAGTGTGTGAAATAATTTTATTCACTTACATTTATTATAGTTTACAATTATTTTCATACATAAACTCTTAAATTTTCATTTTGTTTTGATCTATTTGCCTTGTCTTTTTTTTTTCCGAGAAAAATGGTAGAGTGAATTATCTGTGATTTTTAAGGATTGTAAAATCTTTTAATTTTTTATATATTAGGTTTTGCAATAATTGGAAAAAGGGGGGAGGGAGAGGGGGTGGGGGTGGAATTTTTATCACTCGCATAACATAAGTCATTTCTAACAAGAATTACTGCCGTTACACATCATTAATCAATAAAAACATTTACGCTGATCTATGATTTTTAAAATAGGCAAAAAGTGGGTTGTTTGGCTCTAGTAAAAATCCCACCACATGTTAAGTTGAGAATTTAATTTTTTTTATTCCTTCAAATTTTGGGATCATCAGGTCATTTGCATCTTCAATATGTTTTAGGCCTGCATATCCACTACATTTAAAACATATTAGGATCAATTAGAAATCACTTTAATATAAAATACCACCAAGCTATTAGTGGTTGTACTAGTGCAATTTCCATAACATGGATAAAAAAACTTTGGTGTTCATATTTAGTGCATGAAATAATTTTCTTCAATTACATTTATTATAGTTTTCAATTTTTTTTCCTACAAAAAATCTTAAATTTTCATTTTGTTGAGATCTATCTGCCTTTTCTTTTTTGTTTACGAGAAAAATGGGAGAGTCAAAACTCAAGTTTGTATTTGTAAAAAAATTGAACATACAAAAAGGAAATGCAAAAATGCTGAGAGAGATAATTCCAAAACGTATCTGTGATTTTTAAGGATTGTAAACTCTTGTAGTTTTTTATATATTAGGTTTTGCAATCATTAGAAAAAGGGGGGCGAGGCATTTTTAACTGAGTGTTGACTCCCATTTTTAACTGAGTGTTGACTCCCAAACCATATGGTATTTCTACCAAAAATTATAGCTGTTGCACACCATTAATTGATCAAAACATTTACGATGATCTATGATTGTTAGGTCCACTTTTTGTAAAAAAGGCAAAAAGTAGGTTGTTTGGCTCTGGTAAGTATCCCAAAGAACGTTAACTTGACAATTTGTTTTTCTACTCCTTGAAAATTTTGGATCATTAGGACAATAGCATCTTCAACATGTTTCAGGTATGCATCCCCACCACATTTAAAACATGTTAGGATCAATTAGAAATCTCTTTCTTATAAAATTCCACCAAGCTATTCGGGGTTGTACTACTGGAATTTCCCAAACATGGATATCAAACTTCGGTGTTCATTTTTAGTGCATAAAATAATTTTCTTCACTTAGATTTATTATTGTTTTCAATTTTTTGCATACATAAACTCTAAAATTTTCATTTTGTTGTGATCTATTTGGCTTATCTTTTAGTTTACGAGAAAATTGAGAGTGAAAACTCTAGTTTAGATTTGAAAAGAATTTGAACATGCAAAATGGAAACTCTTTAATGATGAGAGAGCTAATTCCAAAAAGTATCTGTGATTTTTGAGGATAACACTTTTGGTTTTTTAAATATTAGGTTTTGCACTCATCGGAAAAGGGGAGAGAGGGGGGGGGGGGGGGGGGGGGGGGGGGGGGGGGAATTTTTAACTGAGTGTTGACTCTAAAACCATAAGTCATTTATAAAAAACATTATAGCCGTTACACATCATTAATCGATCAAAAAATTTATGATGATCTATGATTGTTAGGTCCGCTTTTTGTCAAATAGGCTAAAAGTGGGTTCTTTGGCACTGGTAAATATCCCACTGTACATTAACTTAGCAATTTAATTTTTTCTACTCCACATTTTTGGATCATTAGGTCATTTGCATCTTCAAAATGTTTCAAGCAAGTATATCCACCACATTTAAAACATGTTAGGATCAATTAGAAATCTCTTTCTTATAAAATTCCACCAAGCTATTAGTGGTTGTACTAGTGGAATTACCCAAATATGGATAACAAAATTTTGGTGTTCATTTTTAGTGCGTGAATTTTTTTTTTCACTTACCGTTATTATAGTTTTCCATTTTTTGTATACAAAAACTCAATAATTTTTATTTTGTTATGATCTATTTGCCTTATCTTTTTGTTTACGAGAAAAAAAGGAAAAGAGAAAACTCAAGTTTGGATTTAAAAAAATTGAACAACAAAAATGGAAATGCACAAATGCTGACAGAGATAATTCCGCAAAGTATCTCGGATTTTTAAGGATTGTAAAATCTTTTAGTTTTTTATATATTTTGTTCTGCAATCATCGACAAAGAGGAGGGGGGGGGGAGGTATTTTTAAGTGAGTGATGACACACAAACCATCAATCATTCCTAACAAAAATTATAGCCGTTACACATCATTAATAGATCAAAACATTTATCCTGAACTATGATTGTAAGGTCCGCTTTTTGAAAAATAGGCAAAAAGTGGGTTTTTTGGCTCTAGTAAATATCCCACCGCACGTTAACTTGAGAATTTAATTTTTTCTTCATCTTGAAATTTTTTTATCATTAGGTCATTTGCATCTTCAACATTTTTTGGGCAAGCATATCCAGCACATTTAAAACATGTTAGGTTCTATTAGAATTCTCTTTGTTATAAAATTCCACCAAGCTATTAGGGGTTGTACTTGTGGAATTTCCAAAACATGGATTCCAAAACTTTGGTGTTCATTTTTAGTGCGTGAAATACTTTATTCACTTATTTTTATTATAGTTTTATATTTCTTGCATACATAAACTCTAAAATTTTCATTTTTTTGTAATCTATTTGCCATATCTTTTTATTACGAGAAAAAATGTGAGAGTGTAAACTCAAGTTTGGATTTGAAAAAAAATTGAATGTCCAAAATGGAAATGCACAAATTCTGTGAGAGATAATTTCAAAAAGTATCTGTGATTTTTAAGGATTGTAAACTCTTTTGTTTTTTTATATATTAGTTTTTGCAATCATCGGAAAAGGCGGGGCGAGACATTTTTAACTGAGTGTTGTCTCCTAAACCATAAGCCATTTCTAACAAAAATTATAGCCGGTACAAATCATTAATGATAAAAACATTAATGGTGACCTATGATTGTTAGGTCCGCTTTTTTTCGAATAGGGAAAAAGAGGGATGTTTGGCTCTGGTAAATATCTCGCCGCACGTAACTTGAGAATTTAATTTTTTCTACTCCTTGAAGTTTTTGGATCATTAGGTCATTTACATCTTCAATATGTTTCGAGCATGCATATCCACCACATTTGAAACATGTTAGGATCAATTATAAATCTCTTTCTTATAAAATTCCACAAAGCTATTAAGGGTTGTATCAGTGAAATTTCCCAAACAAGGATAACAAAACTTTGGTGTTCATTTTTAGTTTGTTTAATAATTTTCTTCACTTATATTTATTATAGTTTTCAATTTTTTGCATACATAAACTCAAAAAATTTCATTTTGTTGTGATCAATTTGAGTGTTCTTTTTATTTATGAGAAAAATGGGAGAGTGAAAACTCAAGTTTGGATTTGAAAACAAATTGAACATCCAAAATGGAAATGCACAAATGCTGAGAGAAATAATTCCAAAAAGTATTTGTGATTTTTAAGGATTGTAAACTCTTTTAGTTTTTAATATTTTAGGTCTTGTAATCATCTGAAAAATGGGGGAGGGGGGCGAGGAATTTGTAACTGAGTGTTGACTCCCAAACCATAGGTCATTTCTAACAAAAATTATAGCCGTTACACATCATTAAACAAACAAAACATATACGATGATATATGATTGACAGGTCCACTTTTTGTAAAATAGAAAAAAGTGGGGTGTTGGGCACTAGGAAATATCCCACCGCAAGTTAACTTGAGAATTTAATTTTTTTCTACTCCTTGAAAATTTTGGATAATTAGGTCATTTTCATCTTCAACATGTTTCAGGCATGCATATCCACCACATTTAAACACATGCTAGGATAAATTAGAAATCTCTTTCTAATAAATTTCCACCAAGCTATTAGGGGTTGTACTAGTGAAATTACCCAAACATGGATTAAAAAAATTTGGTGTTCATTTTTAGTGCGTGAATTAAGTTTATTTAGTTACATTTACTATAGTTTTCAATTTTTTTCATGCTATAATTTTCATTTTTTTGTGATCTATTTGCCATATCTTTTTGTTTACGAGAAAAAAGGGAGAGTGAAAACTCAAGTTTCGATTTGAAAGAAATTGAACTACCAAAATGGAAATACACAAATGCTTAGAGAGATAATTCTAAAAAGTATCTGTGATTTTTAAGGATTGTAAAATGTTTTAGGTTTTTAAACATTAGGTTTTGCAATCATCGAAAAAGGGGGGGTGAGGCAGTTTTAACTGAGTGTTAACTCCCAAACCATAAGTCATTTATAACAAAAATTATAGCCGTTACACATCATTAATTGATCAAAACATTTATGATGATCTATGATTGTTAGGATCGCTTTTTTGTAAAATAGGGTAAAAGTGGGTTATTTGGCTCTGGTAAATATCCAAAGGCACGTTAACTTCCGAATTTAATTTTTTTCTTCTCCTAGAAATTTTTGGTTCATTAAGTCATTTGCATCTTCAACATGTTTCAGGCATGCATATCCTCTACATTTAAAACATGTTAGGATCAATTAGAAATCTCTTTCTTATAAAATTCCACCAAGCTATTAGGGGTTGTACTAGTGGAATTAACCAAACATGGATAACAAAACTTTGGTGTTCATTTTTAGTGCGTGAAATAGTTTTCTTTAATTACATTTATTATAGTTTTTGGTATTTTTCATGCTATAATTTTTATTTTTTTGTGATCTATTTGCTTATCTTTTTGTTTACGAGAAAAAAAGGGAGAGTCAAAACTGAAGTTTGGATTGAAAAAAAATTGAACATCCAAAATGGAAATGCACAAAAGCTGAGATAGATAATTCCACAAAGTATCTATGATTTTTAAGGATAGTAAACTCTTTCAGTTTTTAATATATTAGGTTTTGCAATCATCGGAAAAGGGGGGCGAGACATTTTTAACTTAGTGTTGACTCCCAAGCCATAAGTCATTTCTAACAAAAATTATAGCCATTACACATCATTAATCGATCAGAACATTTACACTAAACTATGATTGTTAGGTCCGCTTTTTTAAAATAGGAAAAATAATAGGTTGTTTGGCTCTAGTAAATATCCCTTTGCCCGTTAACTTGAGAATTTAATTTTTTCTTCTCCTTGAAATTTTTGGATCATAAGGTCATTTGCAACTTCAACATGTTTCAGGCGTGCATATCTACCACATTTAAAACAAGTTAGGATCTATTAGAAATCTCTTTCTTATAAATTGCACCTAGCTATTAAGGGTTGTACTAGTGGAATTTCCCAAACATCGATAACAAAACCTTGGTGTTCATTTTTAGTGCGTGAAAAAATTTACTTAACATACATTTATTATAGATTTCAATTTTTTGTATACATAAACTCTAAAATTTCCATTTTCTTTTCATCTACTTACGTTATCTTTTTGTTTACGAGAAAAATGGGAGAGTGAAAACTCAAGTTTGGATTTGAAAATTCAAAGTATCCACGATTTTTAAGGATTGTAAACTCTTTTATTTCTTTATATATTAGGTTTTGCAATCATCGGAAAGGGGGGGGGGGGGGGGGGGGGGGAGGCATTTTTTATTGGGTGTTGACTCCCAAACCATCAGTCACTTCTAACAAAAATTATAGCCATTACACATCTTTAATCTATCAAAACATTTACCTTGAATAATGACTGATAGGTTCATATATAAAACATGTTAGGATCATTTAGAAATCACTTTCTTATAAAATTCCACCAAGATATTAGGGGTTGTACTAGTGGAATTTCCCAAATATGGATAAAAAAACTTTGGTGTTCATTTTTAGTGCATGAAATCATTTTCTTCACTTACATTTATTATGGATTTCATTTTTTTGCATACTTAAACTCTAAAATTTTCATTTTGTTGTGATCTATTTGCCTTATCTTTTTGTTTACAATAAAAATTGGAAAGATAAAACTCAAGTTTGGCTTTGAAAAAAAATTGAACATCCAAAACGGAAATGCACAAATGCTGGGAGAGATAATTACAAAATGTATCGGTGATTTTTAAGGATTGTAAACTCTTTCAGTTTTTAATAAATTAGGTTTTGCAATCATCGGAAAAGTGGGGGCGAGGCATTTTTAACTTAGTGTTGACTACCAAACCATGAGTCATTTCTAACAAAAATTATAGTCATTACACATCATTAATCGATGAAAACATTTATGCTAATCTATGATTGTTAGGTCCGCTTTTTACAAAATAGCCTAAAAGTGGATGGTTTGGCTCTGGTAAATATCCCAATGCACGTTAACTTGAGAATTTAATTTTTTCTACTCGAAATGTTTGGATCATTAGGTCATTTGCATCTTCAACATATTTTGGGCATGCATATCCACCACATTTAAAACATGTTAGGATCAATTATAAATCTCTGTCTTATAAATTTCGACCAAGCTATTAGGGGTTGTACTAGTGGAATTTCCCAAACATGGATAACAAACCTTTGGTGTTCATTTTTAGTGTGTGAAATAACTTTTTTCACTTACATTTATTATAGTTTTTAATTTTTTACATACATAAACTCTACAATTTTCCTTTTGTTGTGATCTATTTGTCTTATCTTTTTGTTTACAAGAAAAATGGAAGAGTGAAAACTCAAGTTAGGATTTGAAAAAAAATTGAACATCCAAAATGGAAATGCAAAAATGCTGAGAGTGATAATTCCAAAAAGTATCTATGATTTTTAAGGATTGTAAATTGTTGTATTTTTTTATATATTAGGTTTTGTAATCAAAGGAAAAAAGGGGGGGGGGGGGGGGGGGGGGGGAGGAGGAGAGGCATTTTGCACTGAGTGTTGACTCCCAAACCGTAAGTCATTTCTATAAAAAATTATAGCCATTACGCATCATTAATCAATCAAAAAATTTATGATGAAGAATGATTGTTAGGTCCGCTTTTTTAAAACAGGCAAAAAGATGGTTGTTTTGCTTTGATAAATATCCCACCGCACGTTAACTTGAGAATTTAATTTTTTCTACCTCTTCAAATTTTCTGATCATTAGGTCATTTGCATCTTCATCATGTTTCGGGCATGCATATCCACCACATTTAAAACATGTTACGATCAATTAGTAATCTCTTTCTTATAAAATTCCACCAAGCTATTAGGGGTTGTACTAGTGAAATTTCCCTTACATCGATAACAAAACTTTCGTGTTCATTTTTAGTGCGTGAAATAATCTTCTTCACTTACATTTATTTTATTTTTTAATTTTTTGCATACATAAACTCTAAAATTTTTATTTTCTAGTGATCTATTAGCCTTATTTTTTGTTTACGAGAAAAATGGGAGAGTGAAAACTCAAGTTTGGATTTGAAAAAAAAATTGAACATCCAAAATGGAAATGCTGAAAAGCTGAGAGAGATAGTTCGAAAAAATATCTGTGATTTTTAAGGATTGTAAACTTTTAGTTTTTTATATATTAGGTTTTGTAATCATCGAAAAAGGGGGGGGAGGCATTTGTAACTGAGTGTTGGCTCACAAACCATAAGTCATTTCTAAAAAAAATTATAGCCGTTACACATCATTAATCGATCAAAACATTTACGATGATCGATGATTGTTAGGTCCGCTTTTTGTAAAATAGGCAAAAAGAGGTTGTTTGGCTCTGGTAAATATTCCACCACACATTAACTTGAGAATTTAATTTTTTCTACTCCTAGTTATGTTTGGATGATTAGGTCATTTGCATCTTCAACATGTTTCAGGCATGCATGTCTACCACATTTAAAACATGTTTGGATCAATTAGAAATATCTTTGTTATAAAATTCCACCAAGCTATTAGGGGTTGTAGTACGAAATTTCCCAAACATGGATAACAAAACTTTGGTCTACATTTTTAGTGCATGAAATAATTTCCTTCACTTACATTTATTGTATTTTTCAATTTTTTGCGTACATCAATTGTAAAATTTTCATTTTGTTGTGATCTATTTGCCTAATCTTTTTGTTTACGAAAAAAATGGAAGAGAGAAAACTAATGTTTGGATTTGAAAAAAAATTGAACATCCAAAATGGAAATGTACAAACGCTGAGAGAGATAATTCAAAAATGTATTTGTGATTTTTAAGGATTGTAAACTCTTTTAGTTTTTTATATATTAGGTTTTGCAATCATCAGAAAAGGGGGGGCGAGAACTTTTAAACTGAGTTTTTATTCCAAAACATTATAGATGTTACAGATTATTAATCATTCAAAATATTTACGATGATCTATGATTGTTAGGTCCACTTTTTGTAAAATAGGTAAAAAGTCGGTTGTTTGGCTCTGGTAAATATCCCACCACATGTTAACTTGCGAATTTGATTGTTTCTTCTCCTTGAAATTTTTGAATCATTAGGTCCTTCGCATCTTCAACGTGTTTCAGACATGCATATCCACCACATTTAAAACATGTTAGGATCAATTAGAAATCTCTTTCTTATCAAATTCTACCAAGCTATTAGTGGTTGTACTAGTGGAATTTCCCAAACATAGATAACCAAACTTTGGTGTTCATTTTTAGTGCTATAAATAATTTTCTTCACTTACATTTATTACAGTTTTCGATTTTTTGCATACATAAACTCTAAAATTTTCATTTTGTTGCGATTAATTTGCCTTATCTTTTTTTTTTACATGAAAAATGGGAGAGTGAAAAATGAGGTTTGGATTTAAAAAAAAATTAATTTTCAAGCAAGAAATGTACAAATGCTGAGAAAGATCATTCCAAAAAGTATCTATGATTTTTAAGGACTGTAAACTCTTTTAGTTTTATATATTAGGTTTTGCAAACATTAGAAAAGGGGTACGTGGCATTTTTAACTGAGTGTTGATTCCCAAACTATAAGTCATTTCTAACAAAAATTATAGTTGTTACACATCATTAATCGATCAAAACATTTACGTTGATCTATGATTGTGAGTCCAGCTTTTTGTAAAATAGGCAAAAAGTGGGTTGTTTGGCTCTGGTAAATATCACACCACACATTTACTTAAGAATTTAATTTTTTCTACTCCTTGAAATTTTTGGATCATTATGTGATTTGCATCTTCAACATGTTTCTGGCATGCAAATCCTCCACATTTAAAACATGTTAGGATCAATAAGAAATCACTTTCTTATAAAATTCCACCAAGCTATTAGGGGTTGTACTAGTGGAATTTCCCAAACATGGATAAAAAAACTTTGGTGTTCATTTTTAGTGTGTGAAATTATTTTCTTCACTTACATTTATTATAGATTTCAATTTTTTGCAAACATAAACTCTAAAATTTCATTTTGTTGTGATCTGTTTGCTTTTTCTTTTTGTTTACAATAAAAATGGGAGAGTGAAAACTCAAGTTTGGCTTTGAAAAAAAATTGAACATCCAAAATGGAAATGCACAAATTCTGAGAGAGTTGATTCCAAAAAGTATCTGTGATTTTTAAGGATTGTAAACCCTTTCAGTTTTTTATATATAAGGTTTTGCTATCGTCGGAAAAGGGGGGCGAGGCATTTTTAACTGAGTGATGACTACTAAACCATAAGACATTTCTAACAAAAATTATAGTCATTACACACCATTAATCAATCAAAACATTTAAGATAATCTATGATTGTTAGGTCCCCTTTTTACAAAATAGGCAAAAAGTGGGTTGTTTGGCTGTGCTAAATATCCCACCGCTCGTTAACTTGAGAATTTAATTTCTTTCTACTCGAAAATTTTGGATCATTAGGTCATCTGCATCTTCAACATATTTTGGGCATGCATATCCACCACATTTAAAACATGTTAGGATCAATTAGAAATCTCTTTCTTATAAATTTCCACCAAGCTATGAGGGGTTGTACTAGTGGAATTTCCCAAACATGGATAACAAACCTTTGGTGTTCATTTTTAGTGCGTGAAATAAATTTTTTCACTTACATTTATTATAGTTTTCAATTTTTTCCATACCAAAACTCTACTATTTTCATTTTGTAGTGATTTATTTGCTTTATCTTTTTGTTTACGAGAAAAATGGAAGAGTGAAAACTCAATTGAAAAAAAATTGAACATCCTGAATCGACAAGCAAAAATGCTAAGAGTGATATTTCCAAAAAGTTTTTGATTTTCAAGGATTTTAAATTGTTTTAGTTTTTTATATATTAGGTTTTGCAATCATTGGAAAAGGGGGAGGGGGGTGCGAGGCATTTTGAACTCAGTGTTGACTCCCAAACCATAAGTCATTTCTAACAAAAATTATAGTCGTTACGCATCATTAATTGATCAAAAAATTTACGATGATCTATGATTAATAGGTCCGATTTTTTAAAAATAGGCAAAAAGTGGTTGTTTTGCTCTGATAAATATCCCACTGCACGTTAACTTGATAAATTAATATTTTCAAGTCCTTGAAATTTTTGGATCATTAGGTCATTTGCATCTTCATCATGTTTCGGGCGTGCATATCCACAATATTTAAAACATGTTACGATCAATTAGTAATCTCTTTTTTTATTAAATTCCACCAAGCTTATTAGGGTTTGTACTAGTGGAATTTACCAAACATGGATAACAAAACTTTGGTGTTCATTTTTAGTGCGTGAAATAATTTTCTTCACTTACATTTATTTTAGTTTTTAATTTTTTGCATACATAAACTTTAAAATAGTTATTTGGTAGTGATCTATTTGCCTTATCTTTTTGTTTACAAGAAAAAATGGGAAAGTGAAAACTCAAGTTTGGATTTGAAAAATAAATTGAACATCCAAAATGGAAATGCTGAAATGCTGAGAGAGATAATTTTAAAAATTATCTGTGATTTTTAAGGATTGTAAACTTTTAGATTTTTAAATATTAGGTTTTTCAATCATCGGAAGGGGGGAGAGGGGGGGGGGGGGGGGGGGGGGGGGGGGGGGCGGGGGCGAGAGGCATTTGTAACTGAGTGTTGACTCCCAAACCATAAGTCATTTCTAACAAAAATTATAGCCATTAAACATAATTAATCGATCAAAACATTTACGCTGATATATGAATGCTATGTCCGCTTTTCATAAAATTGACAAAAAGTAGGTTGTTTAGCTCTGGTAAATAGACCACTGCACGTTAACGTGAGAATTTAATTTTTTCTACTCATTGACATTTTTCGATCATTAGGTCATTTGCATCTTCATGTTTCAGGCATGCATATCCACTATAGCATGTTAGGATCAATTAGAAATCACTTTCTTATAAAATTCCACCAAGGTATTAGGGGTTGTACTAGTGGAATTTCCCAAACATGGATAAAAAAACTTTTGTGTTCATTTTGAGTGCGTGAAATAATTTTCTTTACTTACAATTATTATAGTTTTAAATTTTTTGCATACTTAAACTCTAAAATTTTCATTTTGTTGCGATCTATTTGCCTTATGCTTTTGTTTACTAGAAAAATGGGAGAGAGAAAACTCAAGTTTGGATTCGAAAAAAAATTGAACATCCAAAATGGAAATGAACAAATGCTGAGAGAGATAATTCCAAAAAGTATTTGAGAATTTTAAGGATAGTAAACTCTTTTTATAACAATAGGAAAAGGAGGGGGGGGGGGGGGGGTGAGGGGTGTTGAAGGGCTTCTTTAACTGAGTGTTGACTCCCAAACCATAAGTCATTTCTAATAAAAATTATATCCGTTCCACTTCTTTAAAAATTTCCCAAACATTGATAACAAAACTTTGCTGTGAATTTTTATTGGGAGAAATAATTTTTTTCACTTACATTTATTATATTTTTCAATTTTTTGCATACTTAGACTCAAAAATTTTCATTTTGTTGTGATCAATTTGCCATGTCTTGTTTTTTACAAGAAAAATGGGAGAGTGAAAACTCAAGTTTGGATTTGAAAAAAAAATTAACATCCAAAATGGAAATGCACAAATGCTGAGACAGATAATTCCAAAAAGTGTTTGTGACTTTTATGGATTGTAAACTCTTTTATTTTTTTATATATTAGTTTTTGCAATCATCGAAAAAGGGGGGGCGAGGCATTTTTAACTGAGTGTTGACTCCCAAATAATAAGTCATTTCTAAAAAAAATTATAACCATTACACATCATTAATTGATCAAAACATTTGTGCTGATTTTTGGCAAAAAGTGGGTTGTTTGGCTCTCGTAAATATCCCACCACACGTTAACTTGAGAACTAAATTTTTTCTACTCCTTGAAATTTTTGGATCATTAGGTCATTTGCATCTTTAACATGTTTCAGGCATGCATATCCAGGACATTTAAAACATGTTAGGATCTATTAGGAATCACTTTCTTTTAAAATTTCACCAAGCTATTAGGGGTTGTACTAGTGGAATTTCCCAAACATGAATAACAAAACTTTGGTGTTCATTTTCAGTGCGTGAAATAATTTTCTTTATTTATATTTATTATAGTTTTCAATTATTTGCGTACATAAACTCTAAAATTTTCATTTTTTTGCGATCTATTCGCCTTATCTTTTTGTTTACGAGAAAAATGGGAGAGTGAAAATTAAAGCTTGGATTTGAAAAAAATATTTACATTCAAAATGGAAATGCATAAATGCTGAGAGAGATAATTCAAAAAAGTATCTGTGATTTTTAAGGATTTTAAACTCTTTAGGTTTTTATATAGTAGGCTTTGCAATCATTGGAAAAGGAAACGAGGGCGGGGGGTGTGGGGCTTTTTTAACGCAGTGTTGACTCCAAAACCAAAAGTCATTTCTAAAAAAAACTTATACCCGTTACACATTATTAATCAATCAAAACATTTACGATGATCAATGATTGTTAGGTTAGCTTTTGGTAAAAGAGGCAAATGATTGTTAGGTTAGCTTTTGGTAAAAGAGGCGAAAGGTGGGTTGTTCAGCTCTAGTAAATATCCCACTGCAAGTTAACTTGAGAATTTAATTTTTTCAACTCCTTGAATTTTTCGGATCATTAGGTCATTTGCATCTCCCACATGTTTTAGGCGCACATATCCGTGACATTTAAAACATGTTAGGATCAATTAGAAATCTCCATCTTATAAAATTCCACCAAGCTATTAGGGGTTGTACTAGTAGAATTTCCAAAACATGGATAACAACACTTTGGTGTTGATTTTTAGTACGTGAAATAATTTTCTTCACTTAAATTTTATTATAGTTTTCAAATTTTTGCATACATAAACTCTAAAATTTTTATTTTGTTGTGATCTATTTTCCTTATTTTTTTTTTATGAGAAAAATGAGAGAGTGAAAAATCAAGTTTGGATTTTAAAAAAGCTGAACGTCCAAAATGGAATTGCACAAATGCTGAGAGAGATAATTAAAAAAAAAGGATAACAAAACATTGGTATTTATTTTTAGTGAGTGAAATAATTTTCTTCACTTACATTTATTTTTATTTTTAATTTTTTTGCATACATAAACTCTAAAATTTTAATTTTGTAGTGATTTATTTGCCTTATGTTTTTGTTCATGAGAAAAATAGGAGTGTGAAAACTCAAGTTTGAATTTGAAAAAAATGAACATCCAAAATGGAAATGCACAAATGCTGAGAGAGATAATTCCAAAAAATATCTCAAATTTTTAAGGATTGTAAACACTTTTAGTTTTTTATATATTAGGTTTTGCAATCATCAGAAGAAGGGGGCGAGGCATTTTTAACTGAGTGTTGACTCCCAAACAATAAGTCATTCCTAACAAAAATTATAGTCGTTACACATCATTAATTGATCAAAATATTTACGCTGATATATGATTGTTAGGTCCTCTTTTTGTAAAATAGGCTTAAAGTCGGTTGTTTGGCTCTGGTAATTATCCCACCGCACATTAATTTAAAAATTTAATTTTTTCTACTCGAAATTTTTGGATCATTAGGTCATTTGCATCCTGAACATGTTTCCGGCATGCATATCCACCACATTTAAAACATGTTAGGATCAATTCGAAATCTCTTTCTTATAAAAGTCCACCAAGCTATTAGGGGTTGTACTAGTGGAATTTCCCAAACATGGATAACAAAACTTTGGTGTCCTTTTTTATGCGTGAAATAATTTTCTTCACTTACATTTATTATAGTTTTCAATTTTTTGCATACATAAACTCTAAAATTTTCATTTTGTTGTGATCTATTTGCCTTATCCTTTTGTTTACGAGAAAAATGGGAGAGTAAAAACTCAAGTTTGGATTTGAAAAAAATTTGAACATCCAAAATTGAAATGCACGAATGCTGAGAGAGATAATTCCAAAAAGTATCAATGATTTTTAAGGATTGCAAACTCTTTTATTTTTTTTATATATTAGGTTTTGCTATCATTGGAAAAGGGGGGCTAGGAATTTTTAACTCAATGTTGATTCCAAATCCATAAGTCATTTCTAAAAAAAATTATAGCCATTACACATCATTAATCGAACATAAGATTTATGATGATCTATGATTGTTAGGTCCACTTTTATTAAAATAGGCAAAAAGTGGGTTGTTTGGCTCAGGTAAATATCCCACCGCACGTTAACTTGAGAATTTAATTTTTTCTACTCCTTGAAATTTTTGGATCATTAGGACATTTGCATCATCAACATGTTTCAGGCATGCATATCCACCAAATTTAAAACATGTTAGGATCATTTAGAAATCTCTTTCTTATAAAATTTTACCAAGCTATTAGGGGTTTTACTTGTGGAATTTCCCAAACATGGATACCAAAACTTAGGGGTTCATTTTTAGTGCAAAAAATAATTTGCTTCACTTAAATTTATTATAGTTTTTAATTTTTGCATTAATGAACTCTAAAATTTTTATTTTGTTGTGATCTATTTGCCATATCTTTTGGTTTACGAGAAAAAAGGGGAGGAGAGGCATTTTTAACTAAATGTTGACACCCAAACCATAAGTCTTTTCTTACAAAAATTATAGCTATTACACATCATTAATCGATCATAACATTTACAATGATCAATGATTGTTAGGCCCTCTTATTTTAAATAAGCAAAAACTGGGTTGTTTGGCTCTGGTAAATATCCCACCGCACGTTAACTTTAGAATTTAATTTTTTCTTCTCCTTTAAAATTCGGAATCATTAGATCATTTGCATCTTCAACATGTTTCTAGCATGCATATCTACCACATTTTAAACAAGTTAGCATCAATTAGAAATCTCTTTCATATAAAATTCCACCAAGCTATTACGGGTTGTACTAGTGAAATTTCCCAAACATGGATAACAAAATTTTGGTGTTCATATTTAGTGAGTGAAAAAATTTTCTTCACTTTTATTTATTTTATTTTTCAATTTTTTGCATACATAAACTCTAAAATTTTCATTTTGTTGTGATCTATTTGCCTTATCTTTTTGTTTACAAAAAAAATGGGAGAGTGAAAACTCAAGTTTGGACTTGAAAAAAAAATTGAACATCCAAATGGAAATGGTGAATTGCTGAGAGAGATATTTCAAAATCATATATGTGATTTTTAAGGATAGTAAAAATTTTTACATTTTTATATATTAGGTTTTGCAATCTGCGGAAAAGGGGGGGGGGGGGGGGGGGGTCGGCGATCTTTTTTTAACTGTGTGTTGACTCCCAAATGATATGTCATTTATAACAACACTTATAGCCATTACACGTCATTAATCGATCAAAACATTTACGCTGATCTATGATTATTAGGTCCGCTTTTTTTAAAATATGTAAAAAGTGGGTTGTTTGGCTCTAGTAAATATCCCACCGCCCGTTAACATGAGAATTTAATTTTTTCTACTCCTTGAAATTTTTGGATCATTTGGTCTTTTGCATATTTAACATGTTTCAGGCATGCATATCCACCTCAGTTAATACATATTAGGATCATTTAGAAATATCTTTCTTATAAAATTCCACCAAGCTATTAGGGGTTGTACTAGTGGAATTTCCCAAACATGGATAACAAAACTTTGGTGTTCATTTTTAGTGCGTGAAATAATTTTCTTCCCATAGTTTTCAATTTTTGCATTCAAAAACTCTAAAATTTTCATTTTGTTGTGTTCAATTTGCCTTACCTTTTTGTTTATTAGAAAAATGGGAGAGTGAAAAATCCAATTTGGATTTGAAAAAAAATTGAACATCCAAAATGGAAATGCACAAAAGCTGGGAGAGATAATTCCAAAAAGTATATGTGATTTTTATGAATTGTAAACTCTTTAAGTTTTTTATATATTAGGTTTTGCAATCATCGGAAAAGGGGGGCCGAGGCATTTTTAACTGAGTGTTGACTCCCAAACCATAAGTCAATTCTAAAAACAATTATAGCCATTACACATCATTAATAGATCAAAACATTTACGCTGATCAATGATTGTCAGGTCCACTTTTTAAAAAATAGGCAAAATGTCGGTTGTTTGGCTCTAGTAAATATCCCACCGCATGTTATCTTGAGAATTTAATTTTTTCTACTCCTTGAAATTTTTGGATCATTAGGTCATTTGCATCTTCAACATCTTTCGGGCTTGCATATCCACCACTTTAAAAGCATGTTAGGATCAATTAGAAATCTCTTTCTTATAAAATTTCACCAAGCAATTAGGGGTTGTACAAATAAAATTTCCCTAACATGGGTAACAAAACTTTGGTGTTCATTTTTAGTGCGAGAAATAATTTGCTTCACTTAGATTTATTATAGTTTTCAATTTTTCTCATACACTCTAAAATTTTTATTTTGTTGTGATCTATTTTCCATATCTTTTTGTTTACGAGAAAAAATGGGAGAGTTAAAACTCAATTTTGGATTTGAAAAAAAATTTAACATCCAAAAAGGAAATGCACAAATGCTGAGGGGGATAATTCAAAAAAGCATCTATGTTTTTAATGATCGTAAAATCTTTTAGTTTTTCTATATGTTAGGTTTTGCAATCATCGGAAAAGGGTGGGGTGAGGCATTTTTAACTGAGTGTTGTCTCCCAAACCGTAAGTCATATCTAACAAAACTTACAGCCATTACACGTCATTAATCGATCAAAAAATTTACGCTGATCTATGATTGTTAGGTCCACTTTTTGTAAAATAGGCAAAAAGTAGGTTGTTTGGCTCTAGTAAATATCCCACCGCACGTTAACATGAAAATTTAATTTTTTCTACTCGAAATTTTTGGATCATTTTGTCATTTGCATCTTTAACATGTTTCAAGCATGCATATCCACCACATTTAAAACATGTTAGGATCAATTAGAAATTACTTTCTTATAAAATTCCACTAAGCTATTAGGGGTTGTACTAGTGGAATTTTCCAGACATTGATAACAAAATTTTGGTGTTCATTTTTAGTGTGTGAAATAATTTTTTTCACTTACATTTATTATATATTTCTATTTTTTGCGTACAAAAACTCAAAAATTTTCTTTTTTTGTGTTCAATTTGCCTTATCTTTTTGTTTATGTAAAAAAAGGGAGAGTGAAAACTCAAATTTGGATTTGAAAAAAATTGAATATCCAAAATGGAAATGGTCTTCATTTTTAGTGGGTGAAATAATTTTGTTCACTTATATTTATTATAGTATTCAAATTTTTTCATACATAAACTATAATATGTTCATTTTGTTGTGATCTATTTGCCTTATCTTTTTGTTGATGAGAAAAAAGGGAGAGTGAAAACTCATGTTTGGATTTGAAAACAAATTGAACTTCCAAAATGGATCATAAACTCTTTTAGTTTTTTAGATATTAGGTTTTGCAATCATTAAAAAAGTGGAGTGAGGCATTTTTAACGGAGTGTTGACTCCCAAACAATAAGTCATTTCTAAGAAAAATTATAGCCGTAACACATCATTAATCGATCAAAACATTTAAGATTATCTATGATTGGTTGGTCCGCTTTTTGTAAAATAGGCAAAAATTGGGTTGTTTGGCTCTGGTAAATATCCCACCGCACTTTAAGTTGAAAATTTAATTTTTTCTACTCCTTGATATTTTTGGATCATAAGGTAATTTGCATCTTCAACATCTTTCAGGCATACACATCCATCATATTTAAGACATGTTAGGATTAATAATAAATCTCTTTCTTATTAAATTCCACCAAGCTATTACGGGTAATTCTAGCGAATTTCCCAAACATGGATAACAAAACATTATTGTTCATTTTTAGTGTGTGAGATAATTTTCTTCACTTACATTTATTATATTTTTTAATTTTTTTCATACATAAACTCTAATTTTTTTTTTGTTGTGATCTATTTGCCTTATCTTTTTATTTACGAGAAAAATGGGAGAGTGAAAACTCAAGTTTGGATTTACAAAAAAAAATTGAACATCCAAAATGGAAATGCACAAATTCTAAGAGAGATAATTCCAAAAAGCATCTGTGATTTTTAAGGATTGTAAACTATTTTAGTTTTTTATATATTAAGTTTTGCAATCATTAAAAAAGTAGAGTTAAGCATTTTTAATGGAGTGTTGACTCCCAAACAATAAGTCATTTCTAAGAAAAATTATAGCTGTCACACATCATTAATCGATCAAAACATTTAAGATGATCAATGATAGTTTGGTCCGCTTTTTATAAAATAGGAAAAAAGTTGGTTGTTTGGCTCTTGTACATATCCCACCGCACGTTTGCTTTATAGTTTAATTTTTTCTTCTCCTTGAAATTTTTGTATCATTTGGTCATTTGCTTCTTCAACATGTTTCGGGCATGCACATCCACCACATTTAAAAAATGTTAAGATCAATTATAAATCTTTTCTTATAAAACTCCACCAAGCTATTTGGGGTAGTACTAGTGGAATTTCCAAAATATGGATAACAAAACTTTGGTGTTCATTTTTAGTGCGTGAAATAATTTTCTTCATATACATTTATTATAGTTTTTAATTTTTTCCATACAAAAACTCTAAAGTTTTCATTTTGTTGTGTTTAATTTGCCTTATCTTTTTGTTTACAAGAAAAACGGGAGAGTGAAAACTCAAATTTGGATTTGAAAAAAAATTGAACATCCAAAGTGGAAATGCACAAATTCTGAGAGAGATAATTCCAAAAAGTATATGTGATTTTTATGAATTTAAAATCTTTTATTTTTTTATATATTACGTTTTGCAACGATAAAAAAAGGGGGGCCGAGGCATTTTTAACTGAGCGTTGACTCCCAAACCATAAGTCAATTCTAACAAAAATTATAGCCATTACACATCATTAATCGATCAAAACATTTACGCTGATCAATGATTGTTAGGTCTGCTTTTAAAAAAATAGGCAAAAAGTGGGTTGTTTGGTTCTGGTAAATATCCCGCTGCACGTTAACTTGAGTATTTAATTTTTTCTAGTCGTTGAAATTTTTGGATCATTAGGTCATTTGCATCTTCAACATGTTTTAGGCAGGCATATCCACCACATTTATAACATGTTAGGATCAATTAGAAATATCTTTCTTATAAAATTCCACCAAGCTATTTGGAGTTGTACTAGAGGAATTTCCCAAACATGGATTACAAAATTTTGAAGTACATTTTTAGTGCGAGAAATAATTTTCTTCAATTGAATTTATTATAGTTTTCAATTTTTTGCATACATAAGCTCTAAAATTTTCATTTTGTTGTGATCTATTTGCCACATGTTTTTGTATACTAGAAAAATGGAAGAGCGAAAACTCAAGTTTGGATTTGAAAAAAAACTTTAACATCCAAAATGGAAATGCACAAATGCTAAGAGAGTTAATTCCAAAAAGTATCTGTGATTTTTGAGTATTGTTCACTCTTTTAGTGTTTTATATATTAGGTTTTGCAATCATCGAAAAAGGGGGGCTGAGGCATATTTAACTGAGTGTTGACTCCCAAACCATAAGTTATTTCTAACAAAAGTTATAGCCGTTAAGCAACGTTAATCAATCAAAACATTTATGATGAACCAAAATTGTTAGATTCGATTTTTGTAAAATAGGCAAAAAGTGGGTTGTTTGGCTCTAGTAATTATCCCACCGCACGTTAACTTGAGAATTTAATTTTTTCCACTCCATGAATTTTTTAGATCATTAGGTCATTTGTATCTCCAACATGTTTCAGGCATGCATATCCACCACAGTTAAAATATTTTTCGGATCAATAAAAAATTTCTTTCTTACAAAATTAAACCAAGCTATTTGGGGTTTTACTAGTGGAATTTCCAAAACATGGATAACAAAACTTTGGTGTTCATTTTTAGTGCGAGAAATAATTTTCTTCACTTACATTTATTTTAGTTTTCAATTTTTTGTGCACAAAAAATCTAAAATTTTCATTTTGTTATGATCTATTTGCCTTATTTTTTTGTTTAGGTGAAAAAAGGGAGAGTGAAAACTCAAGTTTGGATTTGAAAAAAAATTGAACATCCAAAGTGGAAATGCACAAATTCTGAGAGAGATAATTCCAAAAATTATCTGTGATTTTTATTAATCTTAAACTCTTTTATTTTTTTATATATTGGGTTTTGCAATTATTAAAAAAGGGGGGCCGAGGCATTTTTAACTGATCGTTGACTCCAAAACCATAAGTGAATTCTAACAAAAGTTATTGCCGTTTCACATCATTAATAGATCAAAACATTTACGTTGATCAATGATTGTTAGGTCTGCTTTTTAAAAAATAGGCAAAAAGTGGGTTGTCTGGTTCTGGTAAATATCCCACTGCAATTTAACTTGAGTATTTAATTTTTTCTACTCCTTGAAATTTTTGGATCATTAGGTCATTTGCATCTTCAACATGTTTCAGGCATGCATATCCACCGCATTTAAAACATGTTAGGATCAATTAGAAATATATTTCTTATAAAATTCCACCAAGCTATTAGGAGTTGTACTAGGGGAATTTCCCAAACATGGATTACAAAATTTTGGAGTACATTTTTAGTGCGAAAAATAATTTTCTTCAATTAAATTTTTATAGTTTTCAATTTTTTTCATACATAAACTCTAAAATTTTCATTTTGTTGTGATCTATTTGCCATATGTTTTTGTATACAAGGAAAATGGAAGAGTGAAAATTCAAGTTTGGATTTGAAAAAAACTTTAACATCCAAAATGGAAATGCACAAATGCTAAGAGAGTTAATTCCAAAAAGTATCTATGATTTTTGAGTATTGTTAACTCTTTTAGACTTTTATACATTAGGTTTTGCAATCATCGGAAAAGGGGAGCCGAGGCATATTTAATTGAGTGTTGACTCCCAAACCATAAGTTATTTCTAACAAAAGTTATAGCCGTTACGCAACATTAATTGATCAAAACATTTACAATGATCCAAAATTGTTAGGTTTGATTTTTGTAAAATAGGCAAAAAGTGGGTA
Source organism: Aristolochia californica (assembly GCF_029961685.1). Classification (NCBI taxonomy): domain Eukaryota; kingdom Viridiplantae; phylum Streptophyta; class Magnoliopsida; order Piperales; family Aristolochiaceae; genus Aristolochia; species Aristolochia californica. The sequence continues at coordinate 18,803,358 of NW_027182257.1, read as the reverse complement.
TTTGGCTCTAGTAATTTCCCACCACAAGTTAACTTGAGAATTTAATTTTTTCTACTCCATGAATTTTTTAGATCATTAGGTCATTTGTATCTCCAACATGTTTCAGGCATACATATCCACCACATTTAAAATATTTTTGGATCAATTAGAAATTTCTTTCTTACAAAATTAAACCAAGCAATTTGGGGTGTACTAGTGGAATTTCCAAACCATGGATAACAAAACCTTGATGTTCATTTTTAGTGTGATAAATAATTTTCGTCACTTACATTTATTTTAGTTTTCATTTTTTTGCGCACATAAAATCTAAAATTTTCATTTTGTTGTGATCTATTTGCCTTATTTTTTTATTTACAAGAAAAAAGGGAGAGTGAAAACTCAAGTTTGGATTTGAAAAACAATTGAACATCCAAAATGGAAATGCACAAATGCTGAGAGAGATAATTCCATAAAGTATCTGTGATTTTTAAGGATTGTAAACTATTTTACTTTTTTATCTATTGGGTTTTGCAATCATCGGAAAAGGGAAGGCAAGGAATTTTTAACTGAGTGATCAAAACATTTACGATGGTCTATGCTTGTTAGGTCCGCTTTTTGTAAAATAGGCAAAAAGTGGGTTGTTTGGCTCTTGTAAATATCCCTCCGCACGTTAGCTTAAGAATTTAATTTTTTCTACTACTTGCAATTTTTGGATCATTTGGTCATTTGCATCCTCAACTTTTTTCGGGCATGCATATCCTCCACATTTAAAACATGTTAAGAACAATTATAAATCTTTTTCTTATAAAATTCCACCAAGCTATTAGGGGTTGTACTAGTGGAATTTCCCAAACATGGATAACAAAATTTTGGTGTTCATTTTTAATGCGTGAAATAATTTTTTTCATTGACATTTATTATAGTTTTCAATTTTTTGCATACAAAAACTCAAAAATTTTCGTTTTTTGTGTTCAATTTGCCTTATCTATTTGTTTATGAGAAAGAAGGGAGAGTGAAAACTCAAATTTGGATTTGAAAAGAAATTGAACATCCAAAATGGAAATGGACAAATACTGAGAGAGATAATTCCAAAACATATCTGTGATTTTTATGAATTTTAAACTCTTTAAATTTTTTTATATTATGTTTTGCAATCATCAAAAAAGGGGGGCCGAGGGAATTTTAATTGAGTCTTGACTCCCAAACCATAAGTCAATTCTAACAAAAAATTTAGCCATTACATATCTGTAATCGATCAAAACATATACGCTGATCTATGACTGTTAGCTCCCCTTTTTAAAAATAGGCAAAAATTGGGTTGTTTGGCTCTGGTAAATATCCCACCGCATGTTAACTTGAGAATTTAGTTTTTTCTACTCCTTGAAATTTTAGGATCATTAGGTCATTTGCATCTTCAACATGTTTCAACCTTGTATATCCACCACATTTAAGACATGTTAGGATCAATTAGTAATCTCTTTCTTATAAAATTCCACCAAGCTATTAGGGGTTGTACTAGGGGAATTTCCCAAACATGGATAACAAAAAATTGGAGTACATTTTTAGTGCAAGAAATAATTTTCTTCAATTACATTTATTATAGTTTTCAATTTTTGCATACATAAACTCTAAAATTTTCATTTTGTTGTGATCTATTTGCCATATCTTTTTGTTGACGAGAAAAATGGGAGAGTGAAAACTCAAGTTTGGATTTGAAGAAAAATTGACCATCCAAAATGGAAATGCAGAAATCCTGAGAGAGATAATTCTAAAAAGTATCTGGGATTTTTAAGGATTGTAAACTCATTTAGTTTTTTATATATTTGGTTTTGCAATGATCGGAAAAGGGGGGCGAGCCATTTTTAACTAAGTGTTGACTCCCAAACCATAAGTCATTTCTACCAAAAATTATAGTCGTTACACAACATTAATTAGTCAAAACATTTACGCTGATCTATGATTGTTAGGTAGGCTTTCTGTAAAATATTAAAAAAGTGGGTTGTTTGGCTCTAGTAATCCCGTCGCACGATGACTTGAGAATTTAATTTTTTCTACTTCTTGAAATTTTTGGATATTTAGGTCATTTGCATCTTCGACATGTTTCAGACTTGCATATCCTCATTTAAAATATTTTAGAATCAATTAAAAATTTATTTCTTTTAAAATTCCACCAAGCTATTAAGGGTTGTACTATTTGAATTTCCCAAATATGGATAACAAAACATTGGTGTTAGTTTTTAGTGCACGAAATAATATTCTTCAGTAAGATTTATTTTAGTTTTTAATTTTTTGCATATATAAACTTTTAAATTTTCATTTTGTTGTGATCTATTTGCCTTATCTTTTTGTTTACCAGAAAAATGGGAGAGCGAAAACTCAAGTTTGGATTTAAAAAAAATTGAACATCCAAAATGGAAATTCACAATTGCTAAGAGAGATAATTCCAAAAAGTATCTTTGATTTTTAAGGATTGTAAACTCTTTTAATTTTTTAGATATTAGGTTTTGCAATCATTGGAAAAGGGGGGGCGAGGCATTTTTAACTATGTGTTAAGTTCCAAACCATAAGTCATTTCTAAAAAATACCATAGCCTTTAAACATCATTAATCGATCAAAACATTTACGATGATCTAAGATTGTTAGGTCCGCATTTTCTAAAATTGGCAAAGAGTGGTTTGTTTGGCTCATGTAAATATCCCATCGCATGTTAACTTGAGAATTTAATTCTTTCTACTCCTTGAAAGTTGCGGATCATTAGGTCATTTGCATCTTAAACATGTTTCAGGCATTCATATCCACATTTAAAACATATTACGATCAAATAGAAATCTTTTTCTTATAAAATTCCACCAAGCTATTAGGGGTTGTACTAGTGGAATTTCCCAAACATGGATAACAAAACTTTGGTGTTCATTTTTAGCGTGGGAAATAATTTTCTTCACTTACATATATTATAGCTTTCAATTTTTTGCATACATAAACTCCCAAAATTTTATTTTGTTGTGATCTATTTGCCATATCTTTCTTTTTACGAGAAAAAAGGGAGAGTGAAAACTCAAGTTTTGATTTGAAATAAAATGGAACATCCAAAATGGAAATGCACAAATGCTGAGACAGCTAATTCCAAAAAGTATATGTGATTTTTACGGATTGTAAACTTTTTTAGTGTTTTATATATTTGTTTTGCAATCGTGGGAAAAGAGGTGGGGGGGGGGGAGGCATTTTTAAGTGTGTGTTAACTTCCAAACCATAAGTCATTTGAAAAAAAAAAATCATAGTTGTTACACATCTTTAATCGATCAAAACATTTACGATGATCTAAGATTGTTAGGTCCCCTTTTTGTAAAATAGGCAAGAAGTGGGTTGTTTCGCTGTGGTGAATATCCCACCGCACATTAACTTGAGAATTTAATTTTTTCTTCTCGAAATGTTTGGATCATTAGGTCATTTGCATCTTTAACATGTTTCTGACATGCATATCCACATTTAAAACATGTTAGGGTCAATTAAAAATCTCTCTTATAAATTTCCACCAAGTTATGAGGAGTTTTACTAGTGAAATTTCCCAAACATGGATAACAAAACTTTAGTGTTCATTTTTAGTGCGTGAAATTATTTTCTCCACTAACATTTATAATAGTTTTCAATTTTTTGTGTACATAAACTCTAAAATTTTCAATTTGTTTTGATCTATTTTTGCTTATCTTTTTGTTGACGTGAAAAATGGGAGAGTGAAAACTCAAGTTTGGATTTGAAAAATAAATTGAACATCCAATATTGAATTGCACAAAAGCTAAGAGAGATAATTCCAAAAAGTATCTGGGATTTTAAGGACTGTAAACTCTTTTAGTTTTTTATATATTTGGTTTTACAATCATCGGAAAACCGGGGGGGGGGGGGGGGGGGGGGGGGGGGGGTGGTGCCTTTTTTAATTGAGTGTTGACTCCCAAACCATAAGTCACTTCTAACAAAAATTATAGCCCTTAGACAACATTAATTGACCAAAACATATACACTGATCTATGATTGTTAGGTCAGGTTCTTGTAAAATAGGCAAAAAGTGGGTTGTTTGGCTCTACATTTAAAACATGTTAGGATCAATCAGAAATCTCTTTCTTATAAAATTTCACCAAGCTATGGGTTGTACTTGTGGAATTTCCCAAACATGGATAACAAAACTTTAGTGGTCATTTTTAGTGCGTGAAATAATTTTATTCACTTAGATTTATTATAGTTTTCAATTTTTCACCTACTTAAACTCTAAAATTTCATTTTTTTGTGATCTATTTGTCGTATTTTTTTGTTACCGTGAAAATTGGGAGAGTGAAAAGTCAAGTTTGGATTTGACAAAAAATTGAACATCCAAAATGGAAATGCACAAATGTTGAGAGAGATAATTCCAAAAATTATCTGTGATTTTTAAGGATTGTAAACTCTATTAGTTTTTTATATATTAGGTTTTGCAATCATCAAAAAGGTGTGGCATTTTTTACTGAGTGTTGACTTTCAAACCGTAAGTCATTTCTAACAAAAAATGTAGTCATTACACATCATTAATCGATCAAAAAATTTACGATGATCTAGGATTGTTAGGTCCACTTTTTGTAAGATACCCAAAAGCTGGGTTGTTTGGCTCTGGTAATTATCCCACCGCACTTTAACTTGAGAATTTTTGTTTTTCTACTCCTAGAAATTTTTGGATAATTCGGTCGTTTGCTTCTTCAACATGTTTCAGGCAAGCATATCCACATTTAAAACATGTTAGGATCAATTAGAAATGTCTTTCTTATAAAAGCTCACCAGGATTTAGGGGTTGTAATAGTGGAATTTCCCAAACATGGACAACAAAAAACTTTGTCGTTCATTTTTAGTGTCTGAAATAATTTTCTTAACTTAAATTTATCATAGTTTTATATTTTTTTGCATACATTAACTCTAAAATTTTAATTTTGTTGTGATTTATTTGCCTTATCTCTTTATTTACGAGAAAAATGGGAGAGTGAAAACTTAAGTTTGGATTTGAAAAAAAATGAACATTCAAAATGGAAATGCACAAATGCTAAGAGAAGATAATACAAAAATGTATCTGTGATTTTTAAGGATTTTAAACTCTTTTATTTTCTATATATTAGGTTTTGCAATCTTCGAAAAAGAGGGGACAAGGTATTTTTAACTGAGTGTTGACTCCCAAACCATAAGTCATTTCTAACAAAAATTATAGCTTTTACACATCAATAATCGATCACAACATTTATGATGATCTACAATTGTTAGGTTCGCTTTTTCTAAAATAGGTAAAAAGTGGGTTGTTTGGCTTTGGTAAATATCCCACCGCACGTTAACTTAAGTATTTAATTTTTTCTTCTCCTTGAAATTTTTGGATCATTAGGTCGTTTGCATCTTCAACATGTTTCAGGCATGCATATATCCACATTAAAATATGTTAGGATCAAATAGAAATCTCTTTCTAATAAAATTCCATCAAGCAATTAGGGGTTGTACTACTGGAATTTCCCTAACATGGATAACAAAACTTTGGTGTTCATTTTTAGTGCATGAAATAATTTTCTTCAATTCCATTTATTTTATTTTTCAATTTTCTGTGAACATAAAGTCTAAAATTTTCATTTTTTAGTGATCTATTTACCTATGATGATCTAAGATTGTTAGGTCCGTTTATTGTAAAACAGGCAAAAAGTGGGTTGTTTTGCTCTAGTAAATATCCCACCGCACGTTTACTTGAGAATTTAATTTTTTTTACACCTTGAAATTTTTGGATCATTAATCGATCAAAACATTTACGATGTTCAATGATTTTTAGGTTCACTTTTCATAAAATACGCAAAAAGAGGGTTGTTTGGCTTAGGTAAATATCCCACCACACGTTAACTTGAGAATTTAATTTTTTCTACTCCTTGAAATTTTTGGATCATTAGGTGATTTGCATCTTCTACATGTTTCAGGCATGCATATCCACCTAGCAATTAGGGGTAGTACATGTGGAATTTCCCAAACATGGATAACAAAACTTTGGTGTTCATATTTAGCGCATGAAATAATTTTCTTCACTTACATTTATTATAGTTTTCGATCTTTTGCAAACATAAACTCTAAAATTTTAATTTTGTTGTGATCTATTTGCCTTATCTTTTTATTTATGAGAAAAATGGGTGAGTGAAAACTCAAGTTTGGAGTTGAAAAAAAATTAAACATCCAAAATAGAAATGCACAAATGCTAAGAGAAGATAATTCCAAAAAGTATCTGTGATTTTTAAGGATTGTAAATTGTTTATATTTTTTATATATTAGGTTTTGCAACCATTGGAAAAGGGGGGGCGAGGCCTTTTTAACTGTGTTAACTTCCAAACCATAAGTCATTTCTAAAAAAAATCATAGCCGTTACATATCATTAATCGATCAAAACATTTACGATGATCTAAGAATGTTAGGTCCGATTTTTGTGAAATAGGAAAAAAGTGGGTTGTTTGGCTCTGATAAATATGCCACTGCATGTTAATTTTAGAATTTAATTTTTTCTACTCTTTGAAATTTTTGGATCATTAGGTCATTTTCATCTTCAACATGTTTCAGGCATTCATATCGACATTTAAACATGTTAGGATCAAATAGAAATCTCTTTCTTATAAAATTCCAACAATCTATTAGGGGTTGTACTAGTGGAATTTCCCAAACATGGATAACAAAACTTTGTTGTTCATTTTTAGTGCGTGAAATAATTTTCTTCACATTCATTTATTATAGTTTTCAATTTTTTGCATACATAAACTCTAAAAATTTTATTTTGTTGTGATCTATTTGCCTAATCTTTTTGTTTACGAGAAAAATGGGAGAGTTAAAACTCAAGTTTTTATTAGAAAAAAAATTGATGATAGGAAATGGAAATGCACAAATGCTGAGAGAGATAATTCCAAAAAGTATATGTGATTTTTATGGATTGTAAACTTTTTTAGTTTTTGATATATATTTTTTTGCAATCTTTGGAAGAAGGGGGGGGGAGCATTTTGAATTGGGTGTTGACTCACAAACCATAAGTCATTTCTAACAAAATTTGTATCCGTTACACATCATTAATCCATCAAAACATATTCGATGATCAATGATTGTTAGGACTGTTTTTTGTAAAATAGACAAAAAAGTGGGTTGTTTGGCTCTGGTAAATATCCCACCACATGCTAACTTGAGAATTTAATTGTTTCTACTGCTTGAAATTTTTGGATTATTAGGTCATTTGCATCTTCAACATGTTTCAAACTTGCATATCCTCATTTAAAATATTTTGGGATCAATTAGAAATCTCTTTCTTATAAAACTCCACCAAGTTATTAGGGGTTGTACTAATGGAATTTCCCAAATATGGATAACAAAACTTTGGTGTTCATTTTTAGTGCGTGAACTAATTTTCTTCACTTACATTTATTGTAGTTTTCAATTTTTTGCATACATAATCTCTAAAATTTTAATTTTTTTGTGATCTATTTGCCTTATCTTTTTGTTTACGAGAAAAATGGGAGAGTGAATACTCAAGTCTGGATTTGAAAAAAAATTGAACATCCAAAATAGAAATTCACAATTGCAGAGAGAGATAATTCCAAAAAGAATCTTTGTTTTTTAATATATTAGGTTTTTAATATATTAGGTTTTGCAATCATCAGAAAAGGGGGGGGGGGGGGGGGGGTGGCTGGGCATTTTTACCTAAGTGTTGACTCCCAAACCATAAGTCATTTCTAACAAAAATTGTAGCTGTTACACATCATTAATCGATCAAAAACTTTTCGATGATCTATGATTGTTTGGTCCGCTTTTTGTAATATAGACAAAAAGCAGGTTGTTTGGCTCTGGTAAATATCCAACCGCACGTTAATTTGAGAATTTAACTTTTTCTTCTCCTTGAAATTTTAGGATCATTAGGTCATTTCCATCTTCAACATGTTTCAGACTTGCATATCAACATTTAAAACATGTTAGGATCAATTAGAAATCTCTTTCTTATAAAATTCCACCAATCTATTAGGGATTGTACTAGTGGAATTTCCCAAACATGGATAACAAAACTTTGGTGTCTATTTTTAGTGCGTGAAATAATTTTCTTCACTTACAATTATTATAGTTTTCAATTTTTTGCAAACCTAAAGTATAAAATTATTTTCATTTTGTTGTGATCTATTAGCCTTAACTTTTTGTTTACGAGAAAAATGGGAGATAGAAAACTCAAGTTTGGATTTGAAAAAAAAAATTGAACATAAAAAATGGAAATGCAAAAATGCTGAGAGAGATAATTCCAAAAAGTATCTATGATTTTTAAGGATTCTAAACTCTTTTACTGTTTTATATATTAGGTTTAGCAATCATCAGAAAAGGGGGGCAAGGCACTTTTTAACTGTGTGATAACTTCCAAACCATAAGTCATTTCTAACAAAAATTATAGCTATTTCACATCATTAATCGTTCAAAACATTTTCAATGATCAACGATGTTAGGACCATTTTTTGTAAAATATGCAAAAAGTGGGTTGTTTGGCTCTTGCAAATATCCCACCGCACGTTAACTTGAGAATTTAATTTTTTCTACTCCTTGAATTTTTTTGATTATTAGGTCATTTGGATCTTCAACAGGTTTCAGACTTGCATATCCTCATTTAAAATATGTTAGAATCAATTAGAAATCTCTTTCTTATAAAATTCCACCAAGCTATTAGGAGTTGTACTAGTGGAATTTCCCAAATATGGATAACAAAACTTTGGTGTTCATTTTTAGTGCGTGAAATAATTTTCTTCACTTACATTTATTATAGTTTTCAATTTTTTGCATACATAAACTCTAAAATTTTCATTTTGTTGTGATATTTTTGCGTTATCTTTTTGTTTACGAGAAAAATGGGAGAGTCAAAACTCAAGTATGGATTTTAAAAATAATTGAACATAAAAAATGGAGATTCACAAATGCAGAGAAAAAAATTCCAAAAAGTATTTGTGATTTTTACGGATTGTAAACATTTTTAGTTTTTTGAAATATTAGGTTTTGCAATCTTCGGAAAAGGGGGAGCAAGGCATTTTTAACTGTGGTAACTTCCTAACCATAAGTCATTTCTAACAAAAATTGTAGCTGTTACACATCATTAATTGTTCAAAACATTTTTAATGATCAATGATTGTTAGGACCATTTTTTGTAAAATATGCAAAAAGTGGGTTGTTTGGCTAAGGTAAATATCCCACCGCACGTTAACTTGTGAATTTAATTTTTTCTACTCCTTGAAATTTTTGGATTATTAGGTCATTTGCATCTTCAACATGTTTCAGACTTGCTTATCCTCATTTAAAATATGATAGGATCAATTAGAAATCTCTTTCTTATAAAATTTCACCAAGTTATGAAGGGTTGTACTAATGGAATTTCCCAAATATGGATAACAAAACTTTGATGTTCATTTTTAGTGCGTGAAATGATTTTCTTCACTTACATTTATTATAGTTTTCAATTTTTTACATACATAAACTCTAAAATTTTCATTTTTTTTGTGATATTTTTGCCTTCATGTTTTTGTTTAGGAGAAAAATGGGAGAATGAAAACTCAAGTATGGATTTGAAAAAAAATTGAACATCCAAAATGGAAATTCACAAATGCAGAGGGAAAAAATTCCAAAGAGTATCTGTGATTTTGAAGGATTGTAAACTTTTTTAGTTTTTTATATATGAGGTTTTGCAATCATCGAAAAAGGGGGGCGAGACATTTTTAACTGTGTTAACTTCCAAACCATAATTCATTTCTAAAAATAATCGTAACCGTTACACATCATTAATCAATCAAAACATTTACGATCATCTAAGATTGTTAGGTCCTTTTTTTTAAAATAGGCAAAAGGTTGGTTTTTTGGCTCTGGTAAATATCTCACCCCACGCTAACTCAAAAATTTAATTTTTTTCTACTCCTTGCAATTTTCAGATCATTAGGTCCTTTGCATCTTCAACATGTTTCATGCATTCTTATCCACATTTAAAATATGTTAGGATCAAATAGAAATCACTTACTTATAAAATTCCACCAAGCTATTAGGGGTAGAACTAGTGGAATTTCCCAAACATGGATAACAAAACTTTGGTGTTCATTTTTAGTTCGTGAAATAATTTTCTTCACTTACCTTTATTATAGTTTTCAGATTTTTGCATACATAAACTCTAAAATTTTCATTTTGTGTTGATCTATTCGCCTTATCTTTTTGTTTATGAGAAAAATGGGAGACTGAAAACTAAAGTTTGGATATGAAAAAAAATTGAACATCCAAAATGGAAATGCACAAATTCTGAGAGAGATAATTCCAAAAAGTACCTGTGATTTTGAAGGACTATAAACTCTTTTAGTTTTTTATATATTTGATTTTGCAATCATCAGAAAAGGGGAGACGAGGCCTTTTTAACTAAGTTTTGACTCCCAAACCATAAGTCATTTATAAAAAAAATTATAGCCGTTTCACAACATTAATCGATTAAAACATTTTCCTTGATCTATGATTGTTAGGTCATCTTTTTTTAAACTAGGCAAAAAGCGGGTTGTTTGGCTATGGAAAATATCCCACCGCACGTTAACTTGAGAATTTAATTTTTTCTACTCCTTGAATTTTTTCGATCATTACTTCATTTGCATCTTCAACTCGTTTCAGGCATGGATATCGACATTTAAAACATGTTAGTATCAATTAGAAATCTCTTTCTTATAAAATTCCACCAAGCAATTAGGGGTTGTACTAGTGGAATTTCCCAAACATGGATAACAAAACTTTGGTGTTCATTTTTAGTGCGTGAAATAATTTTCTTCACTTTCATTTATTATATTTTTTGATTTTTTGCATACATAAACTCTAAAATTTTCATTTTGTTGAGATCTTTTTGTTTACAAGAAAAATAGGAGAGTGAAAACAAAAGTTTGGATATGAAAAAAAATTGAACATCCTAAATGGAAATGCACAAATGATGAGAGAAGATAATTCCAAAAAGTATCTGTGATTTTTAAGGATTGTAAACATTTTTAGTTTTTTTAATTAGGTTTTGCAATCACAGGAAAAGGGGGGGGGGGGGGGGGGGAAGGCGTTTTTAACTGTGTAACTTCCAGACCATAAGTCATTTCTAAAAAAAATCATAGCCATTACACATCATTAATTGATCAAAATATTTACGATGATCTAAGATTGTTAGGCCCGCTTTTTTTAAAATATGCAAAAAGTGGGTTATTTGGCTCTAGTAAATAATATCCCACTGCTCGTTAACTTGAAAATTTAATTTTTTTCTATTCATTGAAATTTTCACATCATTTGGTCATTTGCATCTTCATAATGTTTCAGGCATTCATACCCACATTTAAAACATCTTAGGATCAAATAGAAATCTCTTTCTTATAAAATTCCACCAAGCTATTAGGGGTTGTACTAGTGGAATTTCCCAAACATGGATAACAAAACTTTGGTGTTCATTTTTAGTGCGTGAAATAATTTTCTTCAGTAGCATATATTATAGTTTTTATTTTGTTGTGATCTATCTGCATTATCTTTTTGTTTAGCGAAAAATGGGAGAGTGAAAACTCAAGTTTTGATTTGAAAATGAATTGAACATCCAAATTGGAAATGCACAAATGTAGAGAGTGATAATTCCAAAAAGTATATGTGATTTTTATGGACTGTAAACTCTTTTAGCTTTTGATATATTTTGTTTTGCAATCATTGGAAAGGGGGGGGGGGGGGGGGGGGGGTGTAGGCATTTTGAACTGAGTGTTGACTCACAAACCATAAGTCAGTTTGAACAAAAATTGTAGCCGTTACACATCATTAACCGTTCAAAATATTTTCAATGATCAATGATTGTTAAAACCACTTTTTGTAAAATAGGCAAAATGTGGGTTGTTCGGCTCTGGTCCCACCGCACAATAACTTGAGAATTTAATTTTTTCTACTCGAAATTTTTGGATTAATAGGTTATTTACATCTGCAACATGTTTCAGACTTGCCTATCCACATTTAAAATATGTTAGGATCTCTTAGAAATCTCTTTCTTACAAAATTCCACCAAGCTATTAGGGGTTGTACTAGTGGAATTCCAAAATATGGATAACAAAACTTTGGTGTTCATTTTAAGTGCTTGAAATAATATTCTTCACTTACATTTATTATAGTTTTTGAATTTTTTTACATACATAAACTCTAAAATTTTCATTTTGTTGTGATTTTTTTGCCTTATCTTTTTGTTGACGAGAAAAATGGGAGAGTGAAAACTCAAGTTTGGATTTGAAAAAAAAATGAACATCCAAAATGGAAATGCTCAAATTTAGAGAGAGATAATTCCAAAAGTATCTGTGATTTTTAAGGATTGTAAAATTTTTTAGTTTTTTATATATATGGTTTTGCAATCATCGGAAAAGGGGGGGCAAGGCATTTTTAACTGTGTTAACTTCCAAACTTTAAGTCATTCCTAAAAATAATCATAACCATTACATTTAAGCAAAAGGTATATTTGATTTTTAAGGATCATAAACTCTTTTAGTTTTTTATATATTAGGTTTATTAATCATCGAAAAATGGGGGGCGAGGCTTTTTTATCTGAGTGTTGACTCCCAAACCATATGTCTTTTTTAACAAAAATTATAGCCATTACAGATCATTAATTGATCAAAACATTTACGATGATCTAAGATTGTTATGTCCACTTTTTGTAAAATAGGGAAGAAGTGGGTTGTTTGGCTGTGGTGAAAATCCCACCGCACGTTAACTTGAGAATTTAATTTTTTCTACTCGTTGAAATTTTTGGATCATTAGGTCATTTGCATCATTAACTTGTTTCAGGCATACATATCCACATTTAAAACATGTTAGGATCAATTAGAAATCTCTTACTTATAAATTTCCACCAAGTTATTAGGGGTTTTACTAGTGAAATTTCCCAAACATGGATAACAAAACTTTGGTGTTCATTTTTAGTGCGTGAAATAAATTTCTTCACTAACATTTATTATAGTTTTCAATTGATTGTGTACATAAACTCTAAAATTTTCATTTTTTTGTGATCTATTTTCCTTATATTTTTGTTGACGAGAAAAATGGGAGAGTGAAAACTCAAGTTTGGATTTGAAAAAACATTGAATATCCAAAATGGAATTGCACAAATACTGAGAGAGATACTTCCAGAAAGTATTTGGGATTTTTTAAGGATTGTAAACTCATTTAGTTTTTTATATATTAGGTTTGGCAATCATCGGAAAAGGGGGGGCGAGGCATTTTTAACTGAGTGTTGACTCCCAAAGTATAAGTCATTTCTAACAAAAATTATAGCCGCTACACAACATTAATCGATCAAAACATTTACGATGATCTATGATTATTAGGTCCTTTTATTGTAAAATGGGCAAAATGTGGGTTGTTTTGCTGTGGTAAATATCCCACTGCAGGTTTACTAGAGAATTTAATTTTTTCTACTCCTTGAAATTTTCGGATCATCAGGTCATTTGAATCTTCAACATGTTTTAGGCATGCATATCCACATTAAAACATGTTAGGATCAATTAGAAATCTCTTTCTTACAAAATTCCACCATGTTTTGGTGTTGTAATAGTGGAATTTCCCAAACATGGATAACAAACTTCGGTGTTCATTTTTAGTGTGTGAATTAATTTTCTTAACATATATTTATTATAGTTTTTAATTTTTTTGCATACATAAACTCTAAAATTTTAATATTTATGTGATCTATTTGCCTTATCTTTTTATTTACGAGAAAAATAGTAGAGTGAAAACTCAAGTTTGAATTTGAAAAAAAATTAAACTTCCAAATTGGAAATGCCCAAATTCTGAGAGAACATAATTCCAAAAAGTATTTGTGATTTTTAAGGATCGTAAACTTTTTTTTTATATATTATGTTTTCAATCTTTCGAAAAGGGAGGGGAGGTATTTTTAACTGAGTGTTGACTCCCAAACCATAAGTCATTTCTAACAAAAATTATAGCTGTAACACATCAATAATTGATCAAAATATTTATGATGATCTATGATTATTAGGTCCGTTTATTGTTAAATAGGCAAAAAATGGGTTTTTACTGTCAAGTAAGTATCCTACCGCATGTTAACTTGAGAATTTAATTTTTTCTACTCGAAATTTTTGGATCACTAGGTCATTTGCATCTTCAAGATGTTTCAGGCATGCATATCCACATTTAAAACATGTTAGGATCAATTAGAAATCCCTTTCTTATAAAATTCCACCAAGCATTTAGGGGTTGTACTAATAGAATTTCGGTAACATGAATAACAAAACTTTGGTGTTCAGAAATCTTTTTGTTATAGTGGAATTTCCCAATCATGGAAGACAAAATTTTGGTCATTTTTAGTGCATGAAATAATTTTCTTCAGTAACATTTATTATAGTTTTCAAATTTTTGCATACATAAACTCTAAAATTTTCATTTGGTTGTGATCTATTTTCCTTATCTTTTTGTTTTATGAGAAAAATGGGAGAGTGAAAACTCAAATTTGGAATCGAAAAAAAATTGAACATCCAAAATGGAAATGCTCAAATGCTGAGAGAGATAATTCCAAAATGTATATGTCTTTTTTAAGGATTTTAAACTCTTTTAGTTTTTTATATAATTTTTTTCAATCATTGGAAAAGGAGGGAGGGGGCGAAGCATTTTTAACTGAGTGTTGACTCCCAAACCATAAGTCATTTCTAAAAAATTATAGCCGTTCCACATCTTTATTCGATCAAAAAAGTTATTATGATCTACGATTCTATGGTCAAATTTTTGTAAAATAGGCTAAACGTGGGTTGTTTGGCTCTCGAAAATATCCCTCCGCATGTTAACTTGACAATTTAATTTTTTCTACACCTTGAAAATTTTGGATCAATTAGAAATCTTTCTTATAAAATTCCACCAAGCTAATAGGGGTTCTTGTACTAGTGGAAGTTCCCAAACAAGGATAACAAAACTTTGGTGTTCATTATTAGTGCGTGAAATAATTTTTTTCACATACATTAATTGAAGTTTTCAATTTTTTACATACATAAACTCTAAAATTTTCATTTTATTGTGATCTATTTGCCTTATCTTTTTGTTTTACGAGAAAAAAAGGAGAGTGAAAACACAAAGTATAAATTCCAAAGTAGAAATGCACAAATACTGAGAGAGATAATTACAAAAAGAATATGTGATTTTTAAGGATTGTATTCTCTTTTATTTTTTTATATATTAGGTTTTGCAATCATAGGAAAAAGGGGGGGGGGGGGGGGGGGGAGACATTTTTAACTGAGTGTTGACTCCCAAACCATAAGTCATTTCTAAAAAAAATTATACCCGTTACACATCATTAATCGATCAAAATATGTACTCATCTAGGATTGTGGTCCAGTTTTTATAAAATAGGCAAAAAGTTGGATGTTTGGCTCTGGTAAATATCCCACCGCACATTAACTTGAGAATTTAATTTTTTCTACTCAAATTTTCGGATCATCATTTGCATCTTCAACATGTTTCAGGCCTGCATATCCACATTTAAAACATGTTAGGATCATTTAGAAATCTCTTTCTAATAAAATTCCACCAAGCTTTTAGGGGTTGTGCCAGTGGAATTTCCCAAACATGGATAACATAACTTTGGTGTTCATTTTTAGAGCGTTAAATAATTTTATTCACTTACATTTGTTATAGTTTTCAATTTTTTGCATACATAAACTTCTATATTTTCATTTTGTTGTGATCTATTTGCCAAATATTTTTGTTTAGGAGAAAAATGGGAGAGTGAAAACTCAAGTTTGGATTTGAAAAAATTGGAACATCCAAAATGGAAATGCACAAATGCCAAGAGAGATAATTCCAAAAAGTATGTGTGATATTGTAGGATTTTAAACTCTTTTAGTTTATTAAATATTAGGTTTTTCAATCATCGAAAAAGGCAGGGCCGAGGCATTTTGAACTGAGTGTTGACTCTCTAACCATAACTCATTTCTAAGAAATTTTATAGCTGTTACACATCATTACTCGATCAAAAAAATTATGATGATCTATGATTGTATGGTCCGCTTTTTGTATAATAGGCAAAAAGTGGGTAGTTTGTCTCTTGTAAATATCCCACCGCATGTTAACTTGACAATTTAATTTTCTCTACTCAATGAAATTTTTGGATCATTAGGTCATTTGCATCTTCAACATGTTTCAGGCATGCATATCCGCATTTAAAACATGTTAGGATCAATTAGAAATCTCTTTTTTATAAAATTCCACCAAGCTTTTACGGGTCGTACTAGTAGAATTTCACAAACATGGATAACAAAACTTTGGTGTTGATTTTTAGTGCGTGAAATAATTTTCTTCACCAACATTAATTATATTTTTAAATTTTTTGCATACATAAACTCTAAATTTTTCATTTTGTTGTGATCTATTTTCCTTATCTTTTTGTTTTACGAGAAAAATAGGAGAGTGAAAACTCAATTTTTGATCAGAAAGAAAATTGAACATCCAAAAAAAAATGCACAAATGCTGAGAGAGATAATTGCAAAAACAATATGTGATTTTTAAGGATTGTAAACTCTTTTAGTTTTTTATATATTTGGTTTTGCAATCATCGAAAAAGAAGGGTGGGGGGTGGGGGGGGGGGGAAGCATTTTTAACTCGGTGTTGACTCTCAAGCCATAAGTCATTTCTAAAAAAAATTATAGTCATTACACATCATTAATCGACCAAAACATTTACGATGATCTAGGATTTTTAGGTCTGCCTTTTGTAAAATAGGCAAAAAGTTGGTTGTTTGGCTCTGGTAAATATCCCACTGCTCATTAACTAGAGAATTTAATTTTTTCTACTCCTTGAAATTTTTGGATCATTTGGTCATTTGCATCTTCAACAGGTTAGAGGCATGCATATCCAAATTTAAAACATTTTAGGATGAATAAGAAATCTCTTTCTTTTAAAATTCCGCCATGCTTTTAGGGGTTGTACTAGTGGAATTTCCCAAACATGGATAGCAAAACTTTGGTGTTCATTTTTAGTGTGTGAAATAATTTTCTTCACTTAGATTGATTATAGTTTTCAATTTTTTGCATACATAAACTCTCAAATTTTCATTTTGTTGTGATCATTTTGCCTTATCTTTTTGTTTACGAGAAAAATGGAAGAGTGAAAACTCAAGTTTGGATTTGATAAAAATTGAACATCCAAAATGGAAATGCCCAAATGCAGGGAGTGATAATTCCAAAAAGTATATGTGATTTTTATGGATAAAAAACTCTTCTCATTTTTTATATATTTGGTTTTGCAATCATCAAAAAAAGGGGGGCGAGGCATTTTTAACTTAATGTTGACTCCCAAACCATAAGTCATTTCTAACAAAAATTATAGCTATTACACATCATTAATCGATCAAAACATTTTCGATGATCTAGGATTATTAGGACCGGTTTTTGTAAAATAGGCAAAAAGTGGGTTGATTGGCTCAGGTAAATATCCCACCGCACATTAACTTGAGAATTTAATTTTTTCTACTCAAAATTTTCGGATCATTTGGTCATTTGTGTCTTCAACATGTTTCAGGCATGCATATCCCCATTTAAAACAAGTTAGGATCAATTAGAAATCTCTTTCATATAAAATTTCACCAAGCTTTTAGGGGTTGTACTAGTGGAATTTCCCAAACATGGATAACAAAACTTTGGCGTTCATTTTGTTGTGATCTATTTTGCCTTATCTTTTTGTTTACGAGAAAAATGGGCGAGTGAAAACTTAAGCTTGGATTTGAAAAAAAATTGAACTTCCAAACTGGAAATGCTCAAATGCTTAGAGAGATAATTCCGAAAAGTATATATAATTTTTAGGTATTGTAAACTCTTTTTGTTTTTTATATATTTGGTTTTGCAATCATCGAAAGTGGGAGGGGGAGGCATTTTTAACTGAGTGTTGACACCCAAACAATAAGTCATTTCTAACAAAAATTATTGCCGTTACACATTTACGATGATCTAGGATTGTTAGGTCCACTTTTTTTAAAATACCCAAAAACTGGGTTGTTTGGCTCGGGTAATTATCCCACCACACTTTAACTTGAGAATTTTAGTTTTTCTACTCCTAGAAATTTTTGGATAATTTGGTCGTTAGCTTCTTCAACATGTTTCAGGCAAGCATATCCCCATTTAAAACATGTTAGGACCAATTAGAAATCTCTTTCTTATAAAATTCTACCAAGCTTTTAGGGGTTGTACTAGTGGAATTTCACAAACATAGATAACAAAACTTTGGTGTTTATTTTTAGTGCTGGAAATAATTTTCTTCACTTACATTTATTATAGTTTTCAATTTTCATTTTGTTGTGAGCTTTTTGCCTTATCTTTTTATTTACTTGAAAAATAGGAGAGTGAAAACTATAGTTTGGATTTGAAAAAAAATTGAACATCCAAAATGGAAATGCTCAAATGGTGAGAGAGATAATTCCAAAAAGTATCTGTGATTTTTATGGGTTATAAACTTTTTTTTTTTTATATTTTTGGTTTTGCAATCATCGAAAAAGGAAGGGGAAGGGGGGGGGGGGGGGGGGGGGGGGGGGGGTGGCGAGGCATTTTTAACTGAGTGTTGACTTGCATACCGTAAGTCATTTCTAACGAACATTAAAGCCGTGACACATCATTAATTGATCAAAACATTTACGATGATGTAGGATTGTTAGGTCCGCTTTTTGTAAAAGAGGTAAAAAGTGGTTTGTTTGGCTCTGGTAAATATCCCACAACACGTTAACTTGATAGTTTATTTTTTTCTACACCTTGAAAATTTTGGGTAATTAGGTCATTTGCATGTTCAACATGTTTCAGGCATGCATAGCCACATTTAAAACATGTTAGGATCAATTAGAAATCTTTTTCTTATAAAATTCCACCAAGCTATTAAGGGTTGTACTAGAGGAATTTCCCAAACATGGATAACAAAACTTTGGGGTTCATTTTTAGTGCATGAAATAATTTTCTTAACTTAGATTAATTGTAGTTTTTAATTTTTTGTGTACATAAACTCTAAAATTTTCATTTTGTTGTGAACTATTTGCCTTATCTTTTTGTTTTACGAGAAAAAAAATTGAAAAAAAATTGAACATCCAAAATAGAAATGCACAAATGCTGAGAGAGATAATTAAAAAATTATATGTGATTTTTAAGGATTTTCAAATCTTTTAGTTTTTTATACATTAAGTTTTGCAATCATCCGAAAAGAGGGCGGGGGGGGGGGGGGGGGGGGGGGGGGGGGGGGGGGTGGAGCGTGGCTTTTTTAACTAAGTGTTGACTCCAAAACCGTAAGTAATTTCTTTAAAAAATTATAGCCATTACACATCATTAATCAATCAAAACATTTACGATCATCTTGGATTGTTTAGTCCACTTTTCGTAAAATAGACAAAAAGTGGGTTGTTTGGCTCTGATAAAAATCCCACCGCATATTAACTTGAGAATTTAATTTTTTTCGACACCTTGAAATTTTTGGATCATTTGGTCATTTGCATCTTCAATATGTTTCAGGCATGCATATCCACATTTAAAACAATTTGGGATCAATTAGAAATCTCTTTCTTATAAAATTCCACCAAGCTTTTAGGGGTTGTACTAGTGGAATTTCTCAAACATGGATAACAAAACTTTGGTGTTCATTTTTAATGCGTGAAATAATTTTCTTCACTTAAATTTATTATAATTTTCAATTTTTTGCATACATAAAATCTTAAATTTTCATTTTGTTGTTATTTATTTGCCTTATCTTTTTGTTTACGAGAAAAATGGAAGAGTGAAAACTCAAGTTTGGATTTGAAAAAAAATTGAACATCCAAATTGGAAATGCTCAAATGTTGAGAGAGATAATTCCAAAAAGTATCTGTGATTTTTTTGGATTGTAAACTCTTTTTGTTTTTTATATATTTGGTTTTGCCATCATCGAAAATGGAGGGGGGGCGGGGTGAGGCATTTTTAACTGAGAGTTGAGTCCCACACCATAAGTCATCTCTAAAAATAATTATAGCCATTACACATCATTAATTGATCAAAAAATTTACGATGATCTAGGATTGTTAGATCCGCTTTTTGTAAAATAGGCAAAAAGTGGGTTGTTTGGCTCTCGTAATATCTCACAGCACATTAACTTGAGAATTTAATTTTTTTCTACCCCTTGAAATTTTTGGATCATTTTGTCATTTGCACCTTTAACATGTTTCAGACATGCATATCCACATTTAAAACATGTTAGGATCAATTAGAAATCTCTTTCTTATAAAATTTCACCAAGGTATTAGGGGTTGTACTAGTTGAATTTCCAAAACGTGGATAACAAAACTTTGGTGTTCATTTTTAGTGCGTGAAATAATTTTGTTCACAAACATTAATTGTAGTTTCCAATTTTTCTCATACATAAACTTTAAAATTTTCATTATATTGTGATCTATTTGCCTTATCTTTTTGTTTTACGAGAAAAAAAGGAGAGTGAAAACTCAATTTTTTATTTGAAAAAAAATTGAACATCCAAAATAGAAATGCACAAATGCTATGATAGATAATTGCAAAAATTATATGTGATTTTTAAGGATTTTACAATCTTTTAGTTTTTTATATATTAGGTTTTTCAATCATCGAAAAAGGGGGGGTGAGGCATTTTTAACTAAGTGTTGAGTCCCTAACCATAAGTCATTTCTAACAAATATTATAGCCATTACACATCATTAATCGATCAAAACATTTACGATGAACTAGGATTGTTAAATAGGAAAAATGTGGGTTGTTTGGCTCTGGTAAATATCCCACCCCACATTAACTTCAGAATTTGATAGTTTCTACTCCTTGAAATTTTTGGATCATTTGGTCATTTGCATCTTCAACATGTTTCAGTTATGCATATCCACATTTAAAACATGTTAGGATCAATTAAAAATCTCTTTCATATAAAATTCAACCAAGACTTTAGGGGTTGTACTAGTGGAATTTCCCAAACATGGATAACAAAACTTTGGTGTTCATTTTTAGTACGTTAAATAATTTTTTTCACTTACATTTGTTATAGTTTTGAATTTTTTGCGTACATAAACTCTAAATTTTCATTTTGTTGTGATATATTTGCCTTATCTTTTTGTTTATGAGAAAAATGAGAGAGTGAAAACTCGAGTTTGGATTTGAAAAAAAAATAGAACATCCCAAATGGAAATGCTCAAATGCTGTGAGAGATAATTCTAAAAAGTATCTATGATTTTTAAGGATTGTAAACTCTTTTTGTTTTTTTTTATATTTGGTTTTGCAATAATCAAAAAAGGGGGGGTGAGGCGTTTTTAACTGAGTGTTGACTCCCAAACCATAAGTAATTTCTATAAAAAATTATAGTTGTTACACATCATTAATCGATCAAAATATTTACGATGCTCTAGTATTGTTAGGTCCGCTTTTTGTAAAATAGGCCAAAAGTGGGTTGTTTAGCTCTGGAAAATATCCCACCGCGCATTAAGTTGAGATTTTAATTTTTTGTACTCTTTGAAATTTTTGGATCATTTGGTTATTTGCATCTTCAACATGTTTCAGGCATGTATATCAACATTTAAAACATGTTAGGATCAATTAGAAATCTCTTTCTTATAAAATTCCACCAAGTTATTAGGGGTTGTACTTGTGGAATTTCCCAAACATTGATAAAAAAAACTTTGGTGTTCCTTTTTAGTGCGTGAAATAATTTTCTTCACTTACATTTGTTATAGTTTTCAATTTTTTGTATACATAAACGCCGATATTTTCATTTTGTTGTGATATATTTGCCCAATCTTTTCGTTTACGAGAAAAATGGGAGAGTGAAAACTCAAGTTTGGATTTTAAAAAAATGGAACATCCAAAAAGGAAAAGCACAAATGCCGAGAGAGATAATTCCAAAAAGTATGTGTGATTTTTAAGGATTTTAAACTCTTTAAGTTTTTTATGTATTAGGTTTTTCAATCATCGGAAAAGGAGGTGTGAGGCATTTTTAACTGTGTGTTGACTCCCCAACCATAAGTCATTTCTAACAAAAATTATAGCTGTTACACATCATGAATCGATCAAAATATTTATGATGATCTATGATTGTTAGGTCCTCTTTTTGTAAAATAGGCAAAAAGTGTGTTGCTTGGCTCTTGTATGTATCCCACTGCACGTTAACTTGAGAATTTAAGTTTTTCTCTCCATGAAATTTTTGGATCATTAGGTCATTTGAATCTTCAACATGTTTTAGGCTTACATATCCACATTTAAAACATGTAAGGATCAATTTTTTCTTATAAAATTCCACCAAGCCATTAGGCTTGTACTAGAGGAATTTCGCAAACATGGATAATAAAACTTTGGTGTTCATTTTTAGTGCGTGAAGTACTTTTTTTCACTTACATTTGTTATAGTTTTCAGTTTTTTACATACATAAACTCTCAATTTTTCATTTTGTTGTGATTTGTTTGCCTTATCTTTTTGTTTACGTGAAAAATGGGAGAGAGAAAACTCAAGTTTGCATTTGAAAAAAAAAATTGAACAACCAAAATGGCAAAGAAAAAATGCTGAGAGAGATAATTCAAAAAAGTATATGTGATTTTTAAGGATTGTAAACTCTTTTAGTTTTTCATATATTAGGTTTTGCAATCATCGGAAAAGGGGGGGCGGGGCATTTTTAACTGAGTGTTGACTCCAAAAAAAAGTCATTTCTAACAAAAACTATAGCCGTTATACAAAAAATTTCGATGATCTATGATTGTTAGGTCCATTTTTTGTAAAATAGGCAAAAAGTGGGTTGTTTGGCTCTGGTAAATATCCCACCGCACGTTAACTTGACAATTTAATTTTTTCTACTCCTTGAAATTTTTGGATCATTAGGTCATTTGCATCTTCAACATGTATCAAGCATTCATATCCACATTTAAAACATGTTAGGATCAATTAGAAATCTCTTTATTATAAAATTCCACCAAGCTATTAGGGGTTGTTCTAGTGGTATTTCCCAAACATGGATAACAAAACTTTGGTGTTCAATTTTAGTGCATGAAATAATTTTCTTCACTTACATTTGTTATAGTTTTTAATTTTTTGCATACATAAACTCTAAAATTTTCTTTTTGATGTGATCTATTTGCCTTATTTATTTGTTTACAAGAAAAATGGGAGAGTAAAAAATCAAGTTTGGATTCTAAAAAAAATTGAACATTCAAAATGGAAATGCGCAATTGCTGAGAGAGATAATTCCCAACAATATCTATGAGTTTTAAGGTTTGTAAACTCTTTTAGTTTTTTATATATTAGGTTTTGCAATCCTCAGAAAAGGAGGGGCGAGGCATTTTTAACTAAGTGTTGATTGCCAAACCGTAAGTCATTTCTAACAAAAATTATAGCAGTTACACATCATTAATCGATCAAAAACGTTTTGATGATCTATGATTGTAAGGTCCACTTTTTGTAAAATAGGCAAAAAGTGGGTTGTTTGGCTCTGGTAAATATCCCACCGCATGTTAAATTGAGAATTTAATTTTTTCTACTCTTTAAAATTTTTGGATCATTTGGTCATTTGCATCTTCAACATGTTTCAGGCATGCATATCCACATTTTAAACATGTTAGGATCAATTAGAAATCTCTTTCTTATAAAATTCCGCCAAGCTATTAGGGGTTGTACTAGTCGAATTTCCCAAACATGGAGAACAAAACTTTGGTGTTCATTTTTAGTGCGTTAAATAATTTTCTTCACTTACATTTTTTATAGTTTTCAATTTTTTGCATATATAAACTCTAAAATTTTCATTTTGTTGTGATTTATTTGCCTTATCTTTTTGTTTTAAAAAAAATGGAAGAGTAAAAACTCAAGTTTGGATTCTTACAAAAATTGAACATCGAAAATGGAAATCCGCAATTGCTGAATGAGATAATTCCAAACAGTATTTGTGATTTTTAAGGATTGTAAACTCTTTTATTTTTTATATATTACATTTTACTATCATAAGAAAAGGGGGAGTGAGGCATTTTTAATTGTGTGTTGACTCCCAAACCATAAATCATTTTTAACAAAAATTATACCTGTTACACATCATTAATCGATCAAAACATTTATGATGATCTATGATTGTTAGGTATACTTTTTTAAAATAGGAAAAAAGTGGATTGTTTGGCTATGGTAAATATCCCACCGCACGTTAACTTGAGAATTTAATTTTTTCTACTCCTTGAAATTTTCGGATCATTAGGTCATTTGCATTTTTAACATTTTTAGGCATGCATATCCACATTTAAAATATATTAGGATCAATTAGAAATCTCTTTCTTAAAAGATTCCACCAAGCTATTAGGGGTTTTACTAGTGGAATTTCCCAAACATAGATAACAAAACTTTGGTGTTCATTTTTAGTGGGTGAAATAATTTTCTTCAGTTACATTTATTATAGTTTTCAATTTTTTGCATACATAAACTGTAAAATTTTTATTTTGTTGTCATCTATTTGCCTTATCATTTTGTTTACGAGAAAAATGGGAGAGTGAAAGCTCAAGTTTGGATTTGAAAAAAAATTGAACATCCAACATGGAATTGCTCAAATGTTGAGAGAGATAATTCCAAAAGGTGTCTGTGATTTTTAAGGATTGTAAACTCTTTTTGTTTTTTATATATTTTGTTTTGCAATCATCGAAAAAGTGGGGGGGGGGGGGGGGGGGGGGGACACATTTTTAATTGAGTGTTGAATTCCATACCATAAGTAATTTCTAACAAAAATTATAGCCATTAAATCATTAATCAATCAAAACATTTACATTGATCTAGGATTGTTAGGTCGGCTTTTTGTACAATAGGCAAAAAGTGGGTGGTTTGGCTCTGGTAAATATCCAACCGCACATTAACTTGAGAATTTAATTTTTTCTACTTCTTGAAATGTTTGGATCATTTCATCATTTGCATCTTCAACATGTTTCAGGCATACATGTCCACATTTAAAACATGTTAGGATCAATTTGAAATCTCTTTTTATATAAAATTCCACCAAGCTATTAGAGGTTGTACTTGTGGAATTTCCCAAACATGGATAACAAAATTTTGGTGTTCATTTTTAGTACGTGAAATAATTTTATTCACATACATTTGTTATATTTTTTAATTTTTTGCATACATAAACACTAAAATTTTCATTTTGTTGTGATGTATTTGCCTTTTCTTTTTGTTTATGAGAAAAATGGGAGAGTAAAAACTCTTGGTATCTAAAAAAAATTGAACATCCAAAATGGAAATTGACAATTGCTGAGTGAGATAATTCCAAACAGTATCTGTGATTTTTAAGGATTGTAAACTCTTTCATTTTTTATATATTAGGTTTTGCAATCATCAGAAAAGGGGGGTGGGGGTGCGAGGCGTTTTTAACTGAGTGTTGACTCCCAAACCATAAGTCATTTCTAAAAAAAAATTATAGCCGTTACACAACATTAATTGATCAAAACATTTTCTATGGTCTATGATTTTTAGGTCCGCTTTTTGTAGAATAGGCAAAAAGTGGGTAGTTTGGCTCTGGTAAATAGCCCACCGCACGTTTACTTGAGAATTTAATTTTTTCAAGTCCTTGAAATTTTTGAATGACTAGGTCAATTGCATCTTCAGCATGTTTTAGGCATGCATATCCACATTTAAAACATTTTAGGATCAATTAGAAATTTCTTTCTTATAAAAATCCACCAAACTATTAGGGGTTGTACTAGTGGAATTTCCCAAACATGGATAACAAAACTTCTGTGTTTATTGTAAGTGCGTGAAAAATTTTTCTTCAATTAAATTTGTTATAGTTTTCAATTTTTTG